>NW_027133552.1:0-9571 GCF_026122565.2 Emydura macquarii macquarii
TTTTGTTGGGAAACCAAAAGCCCCCAAATATTTCAGTTTTTGGAAATTTTCAGCTGGAAATGATCACTTTTCTCTTACCAAAACTGATATTTTCTCCCCCTTTTCCCCAGTTTTCAGGTTTTCAGTTCATTGGTGAAAAGTTAAACTTTTATTGCTGAAGATTTCAAAGGAAATTCATCTATATTTTCCACAGGGGAAAAAAAAGATCCATTTTCTGCCCCGGCCCAGGCTGCCTCATGTTTAAACTCTCATTGTTTGCAGGTGGAATCTGCCAATGCTCCGTTCTGCCTGACGGCCACATGACTCCCCTGTGATCTCCTAGAGGTTAATGGTTATTAGCACAAAGGACTGTGTGACGAGGGTGGGAATGTTGGCAATCATAGCATGGGAAATATTGGGCTGGAAGGGACCTCAAGAAGTCATTCTGTCCAGGCCCCTGTATCGAGGCAGGACAGAGTAAAGCTAGACAATCTTTGACAGGTGCTTTGTCCGGCCTGTTCTTACTAATCTCCAGTGATGGGGATTCCACAACCTCCCTTGGAAGCCTGCTCCAGAGGCAAAAAGCCTGACTGATGTTGGTTACTTGGGCTCTTGAAATACATTTCATAACGAACCGAAGGGTGAGCAAGCCGCTGACTTTACAGTTCATCCACGGTGCAGAATATCACATCAGAAACAGAGACCTTATTCCTTAGTGCGTGTCCACCGAGCCCCCGACTGCAATTTGCTGTGATAAGTTACAGCAGCCCCTGGAGACCCCAGGCAAGCTCAGGGCCCCTTTGCGCTGGACGCTGAGCAGACGCCAAGGGCTGGTAGCATGGGAAAATTGACCAAAAGAACAATACAGGTCTAGCTAACTAACGCTCCGTGGGGACACTCTTACACGGGTGTAGAAGGTGCTTTGTCCAGTTTAGCTTATTGCACTTTGGAAATGGCGTAAACTAACCCTGAGCAAGGCTCTTTGATTCCGGAATAAGAATATCCCTGTGTGGAGTTATCCTGGGATGACCAATGGTGTCTCCCCAGCACCCTGCTCACAGCTGGTCACTGGTATCTGGCCCCCCCCGCCCATGACTGACAGCAGGGGGAAACTGAAGGAGGCTTTTCAATGGGGTTCCCCACTCCCAGCCCCTCTCCTCTCCAGGATGCTGCTGCTCCCCCAAATACTGCTGCTCAAGTCTCCTCCAGCCCCGCAGGCTCGGGCAGGCCCCGTTTCTCCAGCAGGAAGGTGATGACGGGCGCAGACACCAGGAGGAGCAGGACCAGGGCGCAGCGGACGGCCCAGACGACGAGGGACATGTCCAGCCCTGCAACATGGAAAGGGACGCGGTGACGGCTGTCGGCAAAGCAGCGTGTGGGACTGCAGTGCCAGTGCTGGACACAGAGCAGCTGCTGTGTAGCCGGGACCCCGTGTGAGCGCCCGGAGAGCTAGGTCTAAGGAGCAGGGAACGGCCCAGGTTTGCTCAGGCCGCACTGGAACTCTGCACAAAGGACTCACAAGAGCCAGCGACAGATGCAGCAGCCCAGCCCCTATCGCCCCTCTCCAGTGTAGCTGCGTTACACTGTGGGGCGACCCTGCCCCGGGCAGAGGGGCCAACACGAGGCCTTGGCAGCGGCTGTGCGCTCCGGAGAGGGTGGAAGTGGGACGTGAGTGATGCCGTGGGGCTGAGCTGCCCCTCCAGCCCGGGGGAATTGCATAGGCAGAGCCCAGCGCGTCCAGGGGTGACTGTGCTGCAGCCCGAGGGGTTACTCTTCCTTCCCGGGGTGAATTCGGCCCAGACTTTATGCCCCGAGGTCAGCGCTGTGGGCACAGAGCCGGGCTCTGCTAATCAGGGGGTGACAGAGCAATAGCCCGTTACCTGTGCGGGTCGGCTCCTCCGCTCCTCTGCTGCTGCTGGCGCTGCCTGTGTGACAAGGGGAAAGAGAATCGCACCGTGTTGGAGACACGCCCGCAGCCTCCAATGACAGACAGCGCGGCTTCTACCAGCCACTGGGGCCAGACCCCTGGCGGGTGTAAACCAGCATCACTCTACTGGCGTCAAGGGGCCCGATCCCCAGCTGGTTGTTCCCGGAGTGGAAACCTTCGCAAAGGGGCTGGCCCTGGCTCCGACAGATCTGCCAAGAGTCTCACGCTTAACTGCTCCGTGCACTCCACAGCCACAGGTACGAGCCAAGAGCGCCTGGCCCTACGGTACAGGCCATAGCTGACATCTGCCCCGGTACAGATCAAAGTGGTGGCACAGGGTCACTTAGGGCAGAGCTGGGAATAGAGTGAAAGTATCTAACGCAACAAACCCTGGTCCCCTCTAGTTTCTCTCGCTGCCTTTCACAGGGAATGTGCCAGATTTATGGGCTTGGCTATGTTGCCTCCAACTGTAACCAGATCCTGCTCCCAGAGCCAAGAAGAGAACCCAGAAGTCCTGGGAACCAACATCCCACTGCTATCTCACTAAGAGTCATGGGACCCACCGACAAAGTGGGTGTCACGTCTCCATCTAGGGGCTGGTGCACATGGAGAATAACAGCTTGCTTCTGCCCGTCACCCTTGTTGCTCAGCTGTCTGCATCTGGATTCTCTCTCTGCCACTTCATGGACAATTGTGCCTGCTCTGCCGTTCATCCCCGCTTACCAGTAATGCTGAGGTGCTGGGCAGGGCTGAGCTGGGATCTGGTCACCCGGTTATCGCTGTCCTCGATATCATATCTACAGGAGTAATTCCCGGAGCTGTCCCTGGATGCTGCATGGTCCCAGGTGTAGGTGACCTTCATCCTTGAGCCCATCTGGGATGAAACCTCCTCCCCGTCTTTACAGAAGATGATGTGAGTGACTATGGCTTGGGAGATCAGGGCACACTGGAGCCACACGGAGTCACCTGGCTGGGCAGACTTCTGACTCAGGTAGAGGGTGGGGGCAGGGAGGGCGCCTGGGAAGGAGAAGGGGTCAGAGCTGTCAATGGGGTTGTTGGGGGCACCCATTTAGGGGGATCCAGGAAGTAGTTGGTTGCCAATGAAACAGCTTGCAGCTGCTAAGGGTATGTCTGCTCTGCAATTAAAACCTATGGCTGGCCCATGCCAGCTGACTCAGGCTGGTGGGGCTTGGGCTACGGGGATGTTTACAGCCAGCCGCGGGTGTCTAAATGCAGTGTAGATGTACTCTGCCTGCTCCAGGGCTGGGGTCTGCACACTGTCTCTGGAGCAGATTCTTATTTCAGCACAGCTGGATAACGGGGGGATAATGTCAGCTCTTTAGGGGATGGACCAGTGCTTCCATAGGAGTGTGCAGCACCTGGCGTGATGAGGCCCTGATCCCTGAGTGGGGCATCTGGGAGCTACAGTAATAATGATAATTAATAAAAATCTTCTGTACCTGGAAGCTTTTTCTATCAATATAGATAGATAGATAGATAGACAGACAGACAGACAGACAGACAGGTAGGTAAATAGATAGATAGATAGATGTGTCTGGGGATGTACAGACAGACAGACTCACCTGGAGCTGAGCAGATCTCCTGGCTGCTGGGACTCGGCACTGGGAACAGAAAGGCGCAGTGTGGTTAGTGCTGGAGATAAAATCTCCCCCTATTCTAAGGTCTCTCTTGGCTGAGCTGGGACCGTCTTTCCCTTCAGCTCTCCATAGGGCCAGATCCTCAGCTGGCATAAACCGGCATTGACTCCAGGGGCGCTACACTGATTTACACCAGCTAAGGGTGTTCCCTCATGGACTCCAGTTCAGTGTCACCCATTCAGACCCGCTGCGGATCTGGCCCAGTAGCTCTCGCACTCAGTGTTTCCACTGGTGCCCATTTCTCCCCCACTAAAGAGGATTTGCCAACAGTCTGGGCCAGGAGACACTCCTGGTTCTGTTTCCTCCCAACCTGCCACGCATTAGCTCAGGGTTCCCGGGTCCTCACCGAGAAGCCAGAAGCACAGAGACAGGATCATCGGGGCGGTGGGGGGAACCGATTGGGATGGAAACAGCCCAGCAGTGTCTGTTCCTGACGAGGTTGGGAGGGGACAATCCCCAGTCACTCCCTGCTCCCTTTTTCCCCCTTTGCCCTGTCTGACTTCACTTGGGGAACTTCACCCTCTGGGCTTACGGGGGACATAAATGGGGCCTGGGATATGTGCTGGTGCACAGGGATGAATTTCAGCCCCTGAGAACAGCTACCACGGGTCTGCACTGGCTTCCCCACCTGCTTAGTCTCCACCCACCCCATCCTCCACCCCCAGCTCCAGCCACTTCTGCCCATCCTGCCCTGAGTGCCACCCCCTCCCCATTCTGGGCTCTGGAGCAGTTTGCTGTCCCTGCTGAGAGATGGGCACCAGGACACTGCCGGGTGGGGGAGAACGCAAGGCAGGTGAGAAAGAGCATCCAGCAGTGACCTGTGAGCAGGTGGGGAGCTGGAAATAGCTAGTGGGGGAACCTGGGCAAAAGGCCAAGGAAATATTTGGGAAAGAAAGAAAGAAAGAAAGTCTTCTGAATTGCCGTTAGCACCTCTGCGGGAAGCCAAAGAGGAGAGGGCCTCAAGGGAAATCTGTCAGGAGTACAGGGCAGAGCTCTTTTGCAGAGCAACTTTGCAGAGTAATTGATGCATAAGCGGATTGTCCTGGGATGGTGGTTGGACACATTTCACCACCAGGATGGAATCAGCTCCGAAGAGCTGCTGGACAGGGGATGGTCGGTAGACTCAGATGTTCGGGGGATATTTCGGTGAGCGGTGACACAGACAGACTGGTCAACTAGTATGTGACCCATAACAACTCAGAAAGAGGCACTGAAATGGTAAACAGGGCCTTTCCTTGTAGATAGTTATCAAAGCCATGTTAAGTAGATGGGAATCTTTAACGTTTGGATCTTTAGAGAATCAAGAGTAGACACTTATTGTATTTGTCTGTATCGTGTTAGAAAGTTTAACAACGTGATCTAGTTAGCGTGTAGATGCTAAAATCCTGTCCCTGTCTTTTAGTGATTCATTACTATATTCTATTGACTCAGAGATGTAAGACACTGTAGGAACCAATTATATTATTTACATTGTCTTCAGCTGAATTATCTGATATAATGAAATGCCTTGATAACTTGAATGGCCAATTGCCTTCTATGAATGAATGCAAATAGCTGCCGGTGTGTTCGTAGGAAACAGAAGGTTAAGTTCAAAGCAAAGGGTCTGCTGGAACAATAGCTGTCAAGAGGCTATCAGTCTGCTAGAGATTATTAAAAAACCTTTGGGCTGCTCCTTATCTCAGATCTGCTTAAACTTTGACAGGAAAGGACTAAGACACAGGGCTGAGATCTCCAGGTTTACTCTGGATTCACCCTGGAATCCTCATGTGTAGCTGCATTTCACTGTGGGCGACCCTGCCCTGGGCAGAGGGGCCATCACGAGGCCTTGGCACCAGCTGTGTGCTCAGGGGAGGGTGGAAGTGGGATGAGAGTGATGCCGTGGGGCTGAGCTGCCCCTTCGCCCCAGGGGAACTGCACCGGCAGAGCCCAGCCTGTCCCGGGGTGTCTGTGCTGCATCCTGAGGAGTTACCCCTCCCGGGGTGAATTCGGCCCAGACTTTATGCCCCGAGGTCAGCGCTGTGAGCACAGAGCTGAGCTCTGCTAATCAGGGGGTGACAGAGCAATAGCCTGTTACCTGTGCGCGTCGGCTCCTCCGCTCCTCTGCTGCTGCTCGCGCTGCCTGTGTGACAAGGGGAAAGAGAATCGCACCGTGTGGGAGATATGCCTGCAGCCTCCAAGAGACAGACAGCGCGGCTTGTACCAGCCACTGGGGCCAGACCCCCAGCAGGTGTAAATGGGTGTCCCTCCATTGTAGTCCATAGGGCTATGCCAATTTACACGGAGGAGCTGGTCCCTGGACTCTCCTGCTCTGAGTTTCACACTGAGTGTCCCCACTGCAGACTCAGTGAGGATGTCATTGTCTCTTTAACAAACCCTCGTTTCATTGATCCCTGGGACCTTTCACTGCCCCAGGTACTAGCCAGGAGCTCATCCCCCGCAGTGTAGGTTACAGCTGTCATCACCCCTGGTATGGATTTGCTTGCCAATGCTGCTTCTAATAGTCTACTCCCAGAGCCAGGAGTAGAAACTAGGAGTCCTGGGGAACCAGCACACTGCTGTCTCACTAGCAGTTGTGTGATCCACCCACAAAGTGGATGTTGTATCTGCAACTCGGGGCTGGTGCATATGGAGGATAACAACCTACTTCTTCTGCCCTGCACTCCTGTCACTGAGCTATCTGCATCTGGATTCTCTCTCTGCCATGGCATGGAGGACTGTACTCGCTCTGACGTTCACCCCCCTTACCAGTGACGTTGAGGTGCCGGGCAGGGCTGAGCTGGGATCTGGTCACCCGGTTATCGCCGTCCTTGATCTCGTACCCACAGGAGTAATTCCCAGAGCTTCCCCCGGACACTGCTTGGACGTAGTTGTAGGCAACCTTCTCTGAGCCCTTCTGGGATGAAACCTCCTCCCCGTCCTTACAGAAGGTGACGCGAGTGGCTGGGACCTGGGAGAACACGGAGCACTGGAGCCACACGGAGACCCCCGGCCGGGCGGACGTCCGGCTCAGGTAGAGGATGGGGGCATGGAGGGCGCCTGGGAAGGGAATGGGTCAGAGCTGTCAATGGGGCTGTTGGCAACCCCCATATCAGGGGGAGCTCAGAGAGCAGTTTGCTCCTAGCTGCTAAGGGTATGTCTACAGGGCAGACCAAACTCCAGGGTTGACCCCTGCCAGCTGACTAGGACATGCAGGGTTCAGGCTACGGGGCTGTGTTCACAGCACGAGCCGGCTTCAGGCCTCTAATTGTAAAATAGATCAGTTCTGCCTGCTGAAGGGCTGGGTATCTGTGCAATGTCTCTGGAGCAGGCTTTTATTTCAGCACAGCTGAGTAAGGGGGGATAATGTCAGATCTGAGATGGTCAGTTCTCAGGAGGCAGAGACCAGCGCTTCCCTCAGGGGTGTGCAGCACCTGGCGCAATGGGGCCCTGAACCCGGAAAGGGACTTCAGCAGTCACAGTAATGACAATTAACAGTAATCTTCTGGCAGCCTTTTCTATCAATACAGACAAATAGATAGATAGAGGGGTGAGTGGGTCTGGGGACAGACAGACAGACGGACTCACCGGGAGCTGAGCAGATCTCCTGGCGGCTGGGACTCAGCGCTGGGAACAGAAAGATGCCATGTGGTTAGTGCTGGAGATAAAATCTCCCCCTTTTCTAATGTCCCTGTTGTGGGACAAAAACTGCCTGTAATAGATAGGAAAAAAATTCCTGGTTCCTGTTTTGCTGAAGAATCAAACCCGGCAGGACGTTAGATCTGGGGCACGGCAGATTCCTCCTGCACCCAGACCTTGGCTGAGCTGGCACCGCCTTTCCCTTCAGCCCTCCACAGGGCCAGATCCTCAGCTGGTGTAAACCCGCCTTGACTCCAGTGGTGCTACACTGATTTACACCAGTTAGGGGTGTTCCCTCATTGACTCCAATGGAGCAACACCCATTCACACCCGCTGCGGATCTGGCCCAGTAGCTCTCACACTCAGTGTTTCTACTGGTGCCCATTTCTCCCCCCACTAAAGTCTGGGCCAGGAGACGCTCCTGGTTCTGTTTCCTCCCAACCTGCCATGAATTAGCTCAGGGTTCCCGGATACTCACCGAGCAGCAGGAAGCACAGAGACAGGATCATCGGGGCAGTGGGTGGAATCGATCGGGATGGAAACAGCCCAGTGGCTTCTGTCACTGACGGGGTCCAGAGGGGACAATCCGCAGTTGCTCCCTGCTCCCTCCTGCCCCCTCTGCCCTGTGTGACTTCAGCAGAAGGGAAGCTCCGGTCTCTCTCTCTGCTCCGATCTGCCCTCGTCTGCTCCCCTGGGTTGGATGCTCCAGCCGGCCCCAATCCCTGCTCCCAGTCTGTTGGGCTCAGACAGGAGAGACGCCGCAGCCTCTCTCTGACCTGCTCTGTCCTCGTCTCATGTCTGATGTTCGTTACTGCTCCCCATTTCCTGCCCTGCAGCCCCCTTCCCACCTCCGGCCACAGCGTCTCTATTTGGGCTTGAAGACTGAGAACCAAAAAAGCCTGATTTGCTTGTTTGAGTCTAAACATATCACTGAAGAAACGCCTCCCGTCCCATCTCACTGCCTGGGGACCAGGGCAGCCCCTGGCTAAAGGCACAGCTGGGCCAGGCTGAGGGCCTGGGATGTTGGAAGAGCCTGAACCTTTTGCCTCTGCCCTGGTCTCCAGTCCCTGGAGAGAAGGATCCAGCTCCCACTTGGGGAAATTCACCCTCTGAGCTTATGAGAGACATAAACGGGGCCTGGGCCTCTTGCAGGACCTCCCAGAGAACACCTCCCATGGGACTTCACTGGCTTCTCCACCTGCTTAATTACCACTGTCCTGCCCTCCACGCCCAGCTCCAGCCATTTCTGCCGTCCTGCGCTGACTGCCCCTTTCTGGGCTCCTGAGGACTCTGTTCTCCTTGCTGAGAGCCGGGCACCAGGGCACTGCCGGGTGGGGGAGAACACAAGGCAGTTGAGAAAGAGCATCCAGCAATGACCCGTGAGCAGGTGGGGAGCCGGAATCAGTGTGACTGAGCAGGTGCGGAAACCAGGGCAAAAGGCCAAAGAAACACGTGGGAAGGAAAGAAAGTCTGGTGAACAGACGTTCACACCAAGGGTGAGCAGATGGCAGGTGTGAAAAATCAGGTTGGGGGTGGGGTTTAATAGGCGCCGATATAAGACACAGCTGCAAATATCAGGACTGTCCATACATAATTGGGACATCTTGTCCCCCTATAAACACCTGTGCGGGAAGCCAAACAGGAGAGGGCCTCAAGATTGGCAGAGGTCTCCTCTGTAGCATGGGGCCTGGGTCTCTTGCTGGGGGATTCTCTGTATCTTGAAGTCTTTAAACCATGATCTGAGGACTTCAGTAACTCAGTCCTAGGTTAGGGTCTAGTACAGGAGTGGTGGGTGAGGTTCTGTGGCCTGCGTTGTGCAGGAGGTCAGACTAGATGATCGTAATGGTCCCTTCTGACCTTAAAGTCTATGAGTCTAAAGTAATTGATGCATAAGTGGATCGTCCTGGAATGGTGGCTGGGCACATGTCAGCACTAGGATGGAGTGAGCTGTGCAGAGCAGCTGGACAGGGGGTGTTTGGGGGGGTTCAGATGCTCAGGTGAGGGTCAGAGGAGCACAGTTTGAGGCTACCCATTGTAAGCAGTCCCCCGAAGATGGCAGGGTGAAAAGGCTGGTGCATGTCCTCTCCACATCGAGCGAAGCGTGCGTTAGGTAATGAACTTACGCTGGCCAGGCTTCTGGCCAGGTGAGACAGTACAGTTCTGGGGTGCCAAGCTGGGGAGCTCTTGGGGAATATTGACTGGAGCCTCCCTATGGCTGGTTCACGAGTGGCGGAGAGATCATTCCTGTAACTCAGTTGGGTGTGTCCCTGCCTGTGGATGTTTGGGAACGTGCAGCACCTGCCAGAGGTTTGTGGCTTGATACAGCAGCCCAGTGTGAGAGGGATACCCCAGGTTGGTGGGACAGAGGCGTCAGCGGTCACACAGTCGAGGT
>NW_027133553.1:0-9301 GCF_026122565.2 Emydura macquarii macquarii
GCATGCTGCATTGGATGCGTCCTTCGTTGCATGTGTGGTTCCATGCTTCCTTCCTTTCTTGCATGCTTCCTTGAATGTTTCATTGGGCACGCTTCCTTTACATGCTTGCTCCTTTTATTGCATGCTTCCCTGCTTGCATGCTGCTTGCTTCCATGCTTCCCTGTTTGTCTTCTAGGTTGCATGCTTTCCTCCTTGTATACCTATTTGCATGCTTCCCTGCTTGCATGCTGCTTGCTTGCATGCTTCCTTGTTTGTCTTCTTGGTTGCATGCTTTCCTCCTTGCATACTTATTTACATGCTTCCTTGCTTTCATTCTTCCTTCATTGCTTCTGTGCTTGTACGCTTCCTTGCATGCATGCTTTCTTGCTTGCTTCCTTGCATGCTTACGCCTTTGATTGCATGCTTCCTTTCTTGCATCCTCCGTGCTTGCAGGCTTCCTTCATTGCTTCTGTGCATGTACGCTTCCTTGCATGCATGCTTTCTTTCTTTTTTGCATGCCTACGCCTTTGATTGCATGCATCCTTGCTTGCATGCTTCCTTGCCTGCATGATGCATTGGATGCGTCCTTCCTTGCATGCATGGTTGCATGCTTCCTTCCTTTCTTGCATGCTTCCTTGAATGTTTCATTTGTCACGCTTCCTTTGCATGCTTGCTTCTTTGATTGCATGCTTCCCTGCTTGCATGCTGCTTGCTTGCATGCTTCCTTGTTTGCCTCCTTGGTTGCATGCTTTCCTCCTTGCATACTTATTTACATGCTTCCTTGCTTGCATGCTTCCTTGCTTGCGTGCTGCATTGGATGCGTCCTTCGTTGCATGGGTGGTTGCATGCTTCCTTCCTTTCTTGCATGCTTCCTTGACTATTTTATTGCAGCATGCTTCCTTTTCATGCTTGCTCCTATCATTGCATGCTTCCCTGCCTGCATGCTCCTTGCTTGCATGCTTCCTTGTTTGTCTCCTTGGTTGCATGCTTTCCTCCTGCATACCTATTTGCATTCTTCCTTGCATGCATGCTGCATCGGATGCGTCCTTCCTTGCATGAATGGTTGCATGCTTCCTTCCTTTCTTGCATGCTTCAATGAATGTTTCATTGCAGCACGCTTCCTCTGCATGCTTGATCCTTTGATTGCATGCTTTCCTTCTTGCATGCTTCCTTGCTTGCATGCTGCATTGGATGCGTCTTTCCTTGCCTGCATGTTTTCATGGTTCCTTCCTTTCTTGCATGCTTCATTGAATGTTTCATTGCGGCATGCTTCCTTTGAATGCTTGCTCCTTTGATTGCATGCCTCCCTGCTTGCATGCTGCATGCTTGCATGCTTCCTTGTTTGTCTCCTTGTTTGCATGCTTTCTTCCTTGCATACCTATTTGCAAGCATCCTTGATTGCATTCTTCCTTCGTTGCTTCCGTGCTTGTGCACTTCCTTGCATGCATGCTTTCTTGCTTGCTTTCTTGCATGCTGCATTGAATGAGTCCTTCCTTGCATGCATGTTTTCAAGCTTCCTTCCTTTATTTCATGCTTCCATGAATGTTTCATTGCAGCACGCTTCCTTTGCATGCTTGCTTCCCTGCTTGCATGCTGCTTGCTTGCATGCTTCCTTGTTTGTCTCCTTGGTTGCATGCTTTCTTCCTTGCATAACTATTTGCATGCTTCATTGCTTGCATGCTTCCTTGCCTGCATTCTTCCTTCGTTGCTTCCGTGCTTGTACGCTTCCTTGCATGCATGCTTCCTTGCATGCTTCCTTGCATGCTTACGCCTTTGATTGCATGCTTCCTTGCTTGCATTGAATGCGTCCTTCCATTCATGGTTGCATGCTTCCTTCCTTTCTTGCATGCTTCCTTGTATATTTCATTGCAGCATGCTGCTTTGCATGCTTGCTCCTTTGATTGCATGCTTCCTGCTTGCATGCTGCTTGCTTGCATGCTTCCTTGTTTGTCTCCTTGGTTGCATGCTTTCCTCCTTGCATACTTATTTACATGCTTCCTTGCTTGCTTGCTTCTTTGCTTGCATGCTTCCTTCATTGCTTCTGTGCTTGTGCTTTCTTCCTTGCATGCATGGTTTCTTTCTTGCTCCTTTGATTGCATGCCTCCGCCTTTGATTGCATGCTTCCTTGCTTGCATGCTTCCTTGTTTGTCTCTTGGTTGCATGCTTTCTTCCTAGAACACTTATTTACATGCTTTCTTTGTTGCATGCTTGCATTCTTCCTTCAGTTGTATGCTTCATGCTTTCTTTCTTGCCTGCTTCATTGAATGTTTCATTGTTGCATACTTCCTTTGAATGCATTGGATGCGTCCTTCCTTGCATGCATGCATTTCATGCCTTCCTTTCTTGCATGCTTCCTTGTATGCTTGCATGTTGCCTTGTTTTTCTTCTTACGCTTACTTGCTTGCATGCTTTCTTGCTTGCTTCCTTGTTTGTCTACTACTTGCATGCTTTCTCTTGCATTGTATGCTTCCTTGCTTCCATGCTGTGCTTTTTGCTTACTTGCATACTGCGCATTGGATGCGTCCCTCCTTGCATGCATGTTTTCCTGCTTCCTTCCTTTCTTGCATGCTTCCTTGAATGTTTCATTGGGCACGCTTCCTTTGCATACTTGCTCCTTTGATTGCATGCTTCCCTGCTTGCATGCTGCTTGCTTGCATGCTTCCTTGTTTGTCTCCTTGGTTGCATGCTTTCCTCCTTGCATACCTATTTACATGCTTCCTTGCTTGCATGCTTCATTGCTTCTGTGCTTGTACGCTTCCTTGCATGTGTGGTTGCATGCTCCTTCTTCCTTTTGCATGCTTCCATGAATGTTTCATTGCATTGGCATGCTTCCTTGCATGGTTGCTCCTTTGATTGCATGCTGTCCTTGAAATTTTTTGTGTTGCACGCTTCCTTTTGCATGCTTGAATCCTAGAATCATTGCATGCTTCCCTTCTTGGCATGCTCAGGCAGGTCATCTTGTCTCCTTGCTCAAAGCTTCCTTGAATACTTATTTACACCTTGCTATGCATGCTTCCTTGCTTGCATGCTTCCTTCATTGCTTCTGTGAGATTCCTTGCATGCACTTTCTTACTAACTTTCTTCCAATGTTCACCATGTAAAAACTTTTTCCTAATGTCCAACTTAGATGCTTCCTTCATTGCTTTTATTGCATGCTTCCTTCGGTTCTTCTGCTTGCATGAACATGCTTTCTTGCTTGCTTCCTGCCTACTTCCCTTTGATTGCATGCTTAAATGCCTTCTGCTTGCTTGCATGCTTCCTTGCTTGCATGCTGCATTGGATGCGTCCTTCCTTGCATGCATGCATATTGCATGCTTCCTTCCTTTCTTGCATGCTTCCTTGTATGTTTCGTTGCGGCATGCTTCCTTTTCATGCTTGCTCCTTTCATTGCATGCTTCCCTGCTTGCATGCTGCTTGCTTGCATGCTTCCTTGTTTGTCTACTTGCTTGCATGCTTTCTTTCTTGCATACTTATTTGCATGCTTCCTTGCTTGCATACTTAGTTCTTTGCTTCTGTGCATGCATGCTTTCTTTACGCCTTGATTGCATGCTGCAAGCTTGCATGCTTCCTTTGCATGCAAGGTTGCATGCTTTCCCATTTATTTGCATGCTGCATTGGATGCGTCCTTCCTTTGCATCATGCTTCCTTCCTTTCTTGCATGCTTCCTTGAATGTTTCATTGGGCACGCTTCCTTTGCATGCTTGCTCCTTTGATTGCATGCTTCCCTGCTTGCATGCTGCTTGCTTGCATGCTTCCTTGTTTGTCTCCTTGGTTGCATGCTTTCCTCCTTGCATACTTATTTACATGCTTCCTTGCTTGCATGCTTCCTTCATTGCTTCTGTGCTTGTACGCTTCCTTGCATGCATGCGCCTTTGCTTCCTTGCTTGCTTCCTTGCTTGCATGCTTGGATGCGTCCTTTTGATTGCATGCTTCTTTCTTTGCTTGCATTGTTCATACTTGCTCCTTGATTGCATGCTGCATTGGATGCGTCCTTCCTTGCATGTGCATGGTTGCATGCTTCCTTCCTTTCTTGCATGCTTCCTTGAAATGTTTCATTGGGCACGCTTCCTTTCATGCTTGCTCCTTGTATGCATATTGCATGCTTCCCTGCTTTCATGCTGCATGCTCCCGTGCTTCCTTTCTTTCTTGCATGCTTCCTCCTTGTTTGCATGCTTCTCCTGCTTGCTTGCATGCTTCCTTGCATGTCTTCTTGGTTGCATCTTCCTTGTATTTACCTGCTTCCTTCATTGATTCTGTCATTGCTTCTGTGCTTGTACGCTTCCTTGCATGCATGCTTTCTTGCTTGTTTCCTTTCATGCTTACGCCTTTGATTGCATGCTTCCTGCTTCCTTGTTTGTCTCCTCCGTGCTTGCAGGCTTCTTGCATACTTCTGTGCATGATTCCTTGCTTGCATGCATCCTTCTTTTTTTCTTTTGCATGCTTTCTTGCTTGCTTCCTTGCATTCTTACGCCTTTGATTGCATGCTTCCTTGCTTCCATGCTGCTTGCTTGCATGCTTCCTTGTTTGTCTCCTGGGTTGCATGCTTCCTTGTTTGTCTCCTTAGTTGCATGCTTCCTTCGTTGCTTTCATGCTTGTACACTTCCTTAGATGCATGCTTTCTTCTTTGCTTTCTTGCATGCTTACGCCTTTGATTGCATGCAAGGTTGCATGCTTCCTTGGTTGCATGCTGCATTGATTGCGTCCTTCCTTGCCTGCATGTTTTCATGATTCCTTCCTTTCTTGCATGCTTCATTGAATGTTTCATTGGCATGCTTCCTTTGCTTGCATGCTTGTCTCCTTTGATTGCATGCTTCCTTGCTTGCATGCTGCATTGGATACATGCTTCTTGCCTTGTTGCATGCTTCCTTCCATTTTTGCATGCTTCCTTGAATGTTTCCTTGCATGCTTGCTTTGCATGCTTGTTTCCTTTCATGCATGCTTTGATTGCTTCCTTCCTTTCTTGCATGCTTACGCCTTTTTGTCATGCATGGTTGCATGCTTCCCTTGCTTTCATGCTTTAGATGCATGCTTGCATACTTATTTGCATGCTTCCTTGCTTGCATACTTGAATGTTTCCTTGCTGGCATGCTATTTAGATGCTTCCTTGCTGCATGCATGCTTCCTTCCTTGCATTCATTGAATGTTTCATTGGTTGCATGCTTCCTTTACATGCTTGCTCCTTTGATTGCATGCTTTCCTGCTTGCATCGCTGCTTGCTTGCATGCTTCCTTGTTTGTCTCCTTGCATGCATGCTTTCTTGCTTGCATACTATTTGCATGCTTCCTTTTGCATGCTTCCTTCCTTGATCATGCTTTCTTGCTTGTACGCTTCCTTGCTTGCATGCTTCCTTGTTTGCATGCTTCCTTGCTTGCATGCTGCATTGGATTGTCCTTCCTTGTTGCATGTTTTCATGCTTCCTTGCTTTCTTGCATGCTTCCTTGAATGTTTCATTGCAGCATGCTTCCTTTGCATGCTTGCTCCTTTGATTACTTGCTTCCCTGCTTGCATGCTGCCTTGCATGAATGCTTTCTTCCTTTCTTACTTGCATGCTTACGCCTTTGATTGCATGCTTCCCTGCTTGCATGCTGCTTGCTTGCATGCTTCCTTGTTTGTCTCCTTGGTTGCATGCTTTCCTCCTTGCTTATTTGCATGCTTACGCCTTTGTTGCATGCTTCCTTCATACTGCTTGCATGCTGCTTGCTTATGCGCTTTCTTTCTTTATGCTTGGTTGCATGCTTCCTTCCTTGCATGCTGCATTTGGATGCGTCCTACCTTGCATGCATGGTTGCATGCTTCCTTTCTTTCTTGCATGCTTCCTGAATGTTTCATTCGGCATGCTTCCTCTTCATGCTTGCTCCTTTGATTGCATGCTTCCCTCCTTGCATGCTGCTTGGTTCCATGCTTCCCTTGTTTGCTCCTTGGTTGCATGCTTCCTTGTTTGCTTCCTTGCTTGCATGCTTTCCTCCTTGCATGCCTGCTTTTGCATTGCTTCCTTGCTTGCTTACGCCGCATTGGATGCTTTTCTTTCTTGCTCCTTGCATGCTGCTTGCTTGCATGCTCCCTTGTTTGCATCCTTCCTTCGTTGCTTCCGTTTTACGCTTCCTTTGCATGCTTTCTTCTTGCTTCGATTGCATGCTTCGCCTTTTATTGCATGCTTGCTTGCTTGCATGCTTCCTTCGTGGCATTGCATTTGTCCTTCCTTGAATGCATGGTTGCATGCTTCTTTGCTTTCTTCTTAGCTTCCTTGAATGTCTCATGCTTGCATGCTTCCTTGCTTGCTTGCTCCTTTGATTGCCTCTGCTTGCATGCTTGCTTGCATGCATGCTGCATTGGATGCGTCCTTCCTTGCATACCTATTTGCATGGATTCCTTCCTTTCTTGCATGCTTCTTTGAATGTTTCATTGGGGCACTCGTCTTTGCATGCTTGCTCCTTTGATTGCATGATTCCCTGCCTGCATGCTTCCTGCTTGCATGCTGCTTGCTTGCATGCTTCCTTGTTTGCATGCATGGTTGCATGCTTTTTCTTGCATACTTATTTGCATGCTTCCTTGCTTGCATGCTTTCCTGCTTGCTTCCTTTGCTTGCTTCATGCTTCCTTGTTTGCTTCCTTGCATGCATGCTTCCCTTTCTTTCTTTCTTGCATGCCTACGCCTTTAATTGCATGCTTCCTTGCTTTCATGCTTCCTTTGCTTGCATGCTGCATTGGATGCGTTCCTTCCTTGCATGCATGGTTGCATGCTTGTCCTTTCTTGCATGCTTCCTTGAATGTTTCATTGCGGCATGCTTCCATTGAATGTTGCTCCATTGCTTTCATGCTTCCTTGCTTGCATGTTGCTTGCTTGCATGCTTCCGTGTTTGTACTCCTTCTTGCATGCTTTCTTGCTTGCTTCCTTGCATGCTTACGCCTTTTGCATGCTTCCTTGCTTGCATGCTTCCTTGCTTGCATGCTCCTTGCTTGCATGCTTCCTTGGTTGTCTCCTTGGTTGCATGCATGTTCCTTCATCTCTTGCATGCTTCCTTGCTTGCATGCTTCTTTGAATGCTTCCTTTGCATTTCAGCTTGCTCGCATGCTTGCATTCCTTGCTTCCTTGTTTGTCTCCTTTGTGCATGCTTCCTTGCATGCATGAATCATGGCTTCCGTGCTTGCACGCTTGGAATGGGACCTCTTGAGGCTTCTAGTTCATTCTTGCCCTTTCTTGCATGCAGGCCTAACCTAAGCTTCCTTGCTTGCATGCCCATGCTGCATTGTAGGTCCTTCCTTGCATGCAAGGTTACATGCTTCCTTTCTTTCTTGCATGCTTCTTTGAATGTTTCATAAGGATGGAGCTCCTTTGATTGCATGCTTCCCTTTGCATGCTGTTTGCTCCTTTCCTTCCTTGTTTGTCTCCACCACCCTCCTAGTAAAAAACTTTTTCTTGCATGCTCCAACTGCGTCCTTCCTTGCATGCAACTTTCTTTCTTTCTTTCTTTCATGCTTACGCGTTGTCATCTTTGCAGCACCTTCCGAGAACATGCTTCCTCCTTTGATTGCTGCATCCTGCTTGCAACTTCCTTGCCTTCTTTCTCCTTGGTTGCATGCCTTCCTTTCATGCTTCCTTTGTTGCCTCCGTGGTTTTACGCTGCCTACATGCATTCTTTCTTTTTGCTTACTTTCATTCTTACACCTTTGATTGCATGCTTCCTTGAATGTTTCATGTGGCACGCTTCCTTTGCATGCTTGCTGTGATTATATGCTTCCCTGCTAGCATACTGCTTGCTTCGCCTTCCTTGTTTGTCTCCCTGCTTGCATACTTTCTTCCTAGAATACTTATTTACATGCTTCCTTTCTTGAATGCTGCATTGGATTCATCCTTCCTTACTGCGTATGTTTGCATGCCTCCTTCCTTTCTTGCATGCTTCCTTGAATGTTTCATTGCGGGATGCTTCCTTTGCATGCTTGCTGCTGTGATTGCATGCTTCCTGCTAGCATGCTTGCTTGCATGCTTCCTTGTTTGTCTCCCTGCTTGCATACTTTCTTCCTAGAATACTTATTTACATGCTTCCTTTCTTGAATGCTGCATTGGATTCGTCCTTGCTGCACGGCTTGCTGCCTCCTTCCTTTCTTGCATGCTTCCTTGAATGTTTCATTGCGGCATGCTTCCATTGCATGCTTGCTCCTTTGATTGCATACTTCCCTGCTTGCATGCTGCTTGCTTGCATGCTTCCTTGTTGTCTCTTCCTTCCTTGCATTCTTTTTCATGCTTCCTGCGTGCTTGCATGCTTCCTTCTTGTATGCTTCCATCCCTTTCTTGCATTCTGCTTGGATGCGTCCTTACTTGCATGCATGTTTTCATGCTTCCTTCCTTTCATGCATGCTTCCATGAATGTTTCATTGCATTTGCATGCTGCTTCCTTTGATTGCTTGCTTCCCTGCTTGCATTCTGTTTGCTTCCATACTTCCTTGTTTGTCTCCTTGGTTGCATGCTTACCTCCTTGCATACCTATTTGCATGCTTCCTTCCTTGCATGCTTCCTTGCCTGCGTGCTTCCTTCGTTGGTTTTATGCTTCCTTGCATGCATGGTTTCTTCCTTTCTTCCTTGCATGCTTACGCCTTTGATTGCATTCTTCCTTGCTTCATGCTGCTTGCTAGCATGCTTCCTTGTTTGTCTCCTTGGTTGCATGCTTCCTTCCTCCTTCCTCTGCATGTTTTGTCCTTTGTGCATGCTTTCCTGCTTGCATGCTGCTTCCTTTGCATGCTTCCTTGTTTGCATCCTTTCTTCATTGCTGCCTTGCATGGTACGCTTTCTTGCTTTCTTACTTGCATTCTTGAGCCTTTGATTGCATGCTTCCTTCAATGTTTCATGCTGCTTGCATGCGCTTCCTCTGCATGTTTTGTCCTTGGTTGCATGCTTTCCTGCTTGCATGCCTATTTGCATTCTTCCTTGCTTGCATGCCTTTCTTCATTCCTTCGTTGCATGTGTGGCTTCCTTGCATGCATGCTTGCTTCCTTTCATTTTTGGTTGCATGCTTCCTTGAATGTTTTTCATAGCATCCTTCCTTTGCATGCTTGCTCCTTTGATTGCATGCTTCCTGCTTGCATGCTGCTTCCTTGCATACTTCCTTGTTTGTCTCCTTGGTTGCATGCTTTCTTCCTTGCATACCTATTTCCATGCGTCCTTGCTTTCCTTCGTGCTTCCGTGCTTGTACGCTTCCTTGCATGCATGCTTGCTTCCTTGCTTGCTCGCCTTAATTTGCATGCCTCCATGCTTACATGCTTCCTTGCTTGCATGCTTCCTTGCTTGCATGCTGCATTGGATGCGTCCTTCCTGGCATGCATGCATG
>NW_027133554.1:0-9674 GCF_026122565.2 Emydura macquarii macquarii
ATTAGGGGCTGGAGCACAGGTCTTATGAGGAGAGGCTAAGGGAACTGGGCTTGTTTAGTCTGCAAAAGAGAAGAGTGAGGGGGGATTTGATAGCGGCCTTTAACTACCTGAAAGGGGTTCCAGGGAGGATGGGGCTAGGCTGTTCTCGGTGGTGGCAGATGACAGAACAAGGAGCAACGGTCTCAAGTTGCAGGGCGGGAGGTCTAGGTTGGACATTAGGAAAAAGTTTTTTACTAGGAGAGTGGTGAAGCACTGGAATGGGTTACCTAGGGAGGTGGTGGAATCTCCATCCTTAGAGGTCTTTAAGCTGTGGCTTGACAAAGCCCTGGTTGGGATGATATAGCTGAGGTTAGTCCTGCTCTGAGCAGGGGGTTGGACTAGATGACCTCCTGAGGTCCCTTCCAACTCTAATATTCTATGATTCTATGATTCTGTGACTCACATCGTCAGTTATTATGGAGAGAGGAATCAGGGTCATTCCCTCGGTCACTCTAATCCTTACTGCTGCCCTTCTCCTTCCCTCCGCAGGCAGGACACAATGTGCTGAGGAAGAAAATGTCCAACCAAACCAACGTGACCGAATTTCTTCTCTGGGGATTCTCTGAGGTGCGGGAGCTGCAGATTTTGCACGTTGTGGTGTTTCTAGTGATTTACCTGGCAGCCTTGATGTGGAACCTTCTTATCATCACAGCCGTAGCCCTCGATCGACACCTTCACACCCCCATGTACTTCTTCCTGATCAATCTGTCCATCTTAGACATTGGCTTCATCTCTGTCACCATCCCCAAATCCATGGCCAATTCTTTCATGAACACCAGGTCAATTTCTTACACTGGATGTGTCACCCAAGTCTTTTTCCTCCCCTTCTTGGTGGGAGTAAATTTTTTCCTTCTCACCGTCATGGCGTACAATCTCTACGTCGCCATCTGCCAGTCGCTGCACTACGAGAGAGTGATGAACAGGGGAGCTTGTGTCCAAATGGCAGCCAGGGTCTGGGCCAGGGGTGTTCTCTATGCTGCACTGCACACCGGGAACATGTTAGCAATCTCCTTCTGCAGAGGTAACAAGGTGGATCAGTTCTTCTGTGACATTCCCCAGATACTCAAGCTCACCTGCTCTGACTCCTACCCCACTGAAACAGGGGTCATTCTCCTTAGTACGGGCTTAGCCTTATGCTGCTTTGTTTTTATAATTGTGTCGTATGTTCAGATCATCACCACAGTGCTGAGAATCCCCTCTGAGCAGGGCCGGCACAAAGCCTTCTCCACCTGCCTGCCTCACCTCACTGTGCTTTCCTTGTTAGCTTGCACTGGTTTCTTTGCCTACCTAAAACCCCTCTCCAGCACGTCACGGCTGGATCTCGTGGTGGCTGTTTTCTATTCCGTGCTGCCTCTAATGATGAATCCCATCATCTATAACATGAGAAACAAGGAGATCAAAGCTTCTCTGTGGAAAGTGACAGGATGGTGGTAATCCACTAAAAATTAAAGGTCCATCTTTTTCCTCTGACTGTGATTTCATTTTGTGTTTGTATAGAAATGGAATCAACAGATGATATTAGTGTCTCTGTGGGAACACGCTTTGCAATCTCTTTACATGTAAAGGGATATTTACACTGGCAAAGATGCAGACATACTCAAGTCAATTGACTTACTGTAGATTTGCACTAGTGGAAATAAGATCGTAATCTATTTATCTATCTATGTTTCTAACTTAGGTTTTTGTACTGTCAACCAACCCCAGGCTATCTGAGCCTCTTCCACATAAAATCAGTAGCCAGATCAAAGTTTAGTGGACTTCCTGAGATCTTTGGGTCTTCTCCTTTTCGGCATATAAAACTCTGCTTGGGGCATGATGGGGGTTGGTTTATTGTTTGCTTGTGTAACTGGGATATGACGGCATGAAATCCTAAACTCTGTGCTGTCATATCTATGGAATTATTGGCAAGGGAGGGGGCACATTGTATCCAAGTCTTGTGGGCTTTAAGAACAAAGTGACTGTGGTTAAGAACACTTTTACTCAACCTGTGTTCCTTGTTTTCCTGCCACATTGTGCCCAAAGGGGTTAAATTAGAAGTCAGATACAGGTTTTAAGGTCTAGAGCAGATGGAAGACGGCCTCCTGGGGCCAAAGGAAGGACATTGGAGAAGAAGGCTCAGCTCGGGAGTGTGACCTAGAATCCCAGAGTGAGCAAGAAGGGCTAGACTCTACCGAGACCCAGCTGACTTAGAAGCACTTGAAACCGTTGATTGATCCTCTCACAACAGACAGGTGATGGTACAGTCAGGTCCCGGGCCAGGTTGTAACTGTTAGCTTGGTTGGTTTTCATTGTGTTAGATTTGATCATTTGGCCAATTTTTTTAGACCAGGAAGCCATCACTGCAAATTTCCAGATGAAAAATCTCTTCTTATTTTTTTTTCTTTCCAAAATTGAATTTGTGAGTGGAGCGGGGTGTTACTGGGAACTGTGCCTTTAAGGGCTGAGCTTCCCAGACAGAAATCCTGGGCAGCAGTAAGAAGTTCTTGTGGCTATAGCCAGCCAGCTGGAAGTGGACACAGTGACACTCATCTTAAACATTGAAAAAAATCACAATATTCTGCTGGAAAACGTTGATTTTGTGAACGGGCATTTTACACCGGAAAATTGTTCCAATGGGAAACTCCGAAAAACCTTCACGCAGAACTCATGGAAGACACAGCGAGCTAGTGTACTGACACCAAGGGGAACACGATGGGCACTTTGCTGGGATGTAACGTCTAGGCATACTCAGGCCAAGAGCATAAATATGCCCCTTCAGAAGAAATTGTCCACACGACAGAAAAGCAGAAATGGGCCCAAGCCCAGACACTAATCCACACTGGGATCCCAAATTGTAGGCTCCAGCACTGTGATGCAGGCCTGAACCAAAGCAGGCCCAGACCATGGGTTCGTATTTGAAGCTTAAGGGTTAATCCTCACACAGAGAGAACAAAACTAGGCATTATAGATAGGGATGTTCCGGACACATTGATTGTTTGTTCATGTCACCCCAGGCTCCCCTATGGTAATTGACTGCTTAAAAATATGAATGGGAACATCCTGCCTAAACATATTGTGATTTAACATTTATGACACATTGGGGCCCTGTTTGTAAACATCTACGTATGAATGTTTGGGAACATCCTGAAATCTAATTGTGATAATTTACAAGTGAAGAAAAGTGCCCAATGCGTATCAGGAAAATGGTTAATATGTAAATTATGGGACACTGAGAGAGCAAATAAGATTTCTTTTATTTCCTTTTAGTAAAATTGGTATTAATAAAATTGGTGGAGGTATAAGATTTTATTATGTTAGTAACTAAGATCAGGTATAAGGTGAGCAGGAACAGTCAACATGGATTCACCAAGGGAAAGTCATGCGTGACCAACCTGATTGCTTTCTATGAAGAGGTGACTGGCTCTGTGGATGTGGGGAAAGCGGTGGATGTGATATACCTTGACTTTAGCAAAGCTTTTGATACAGTCCCCCACAGTATTGTTATCAGCAAGTTAAGGAAGTATGGCTTGGATTAATGGACTGTACAATGGATAGAGAAAAGGCTAGAGCATAGGGCTCAACGAGTAGTGATCAATGGTGCCATGTCTAGCTGTCAGCCAGTCACAAGTGGAGTGCCCCAAGGGTCGGTGCTGGGGCCGGTTTTGTTCAACATCTTCATTAATGATCTGGAGGATGGGGTAGATTGCACCCTCAGCAAGTTTGCAGATGACACTAATCTAGGGGGAGTGGTAGATACCCTGGAAGGTAGGGATAGGATACAGAAGGACCTAAACAAACTGGAGTATTGGGCCAAAAGAAATCTGAGGAGGTTCAACAAGGACAACTGCAGAGTCCTTCACTTAGGATGGAAGAATCCCATGCACAGCTACAGACTGGGGACGGACAAGTTAGGCAGCAGTTCTGCAGAAAAGGACCTGGGGGTAACAGTGGATAAGAAGCTGGATAGGAGTCAGCAGTGTGCCCTGGTTGTCAAGAAGGCTAATGGCATATTGGGCTGCATTAGGAGGGGCATTGCCAGCAGGACGCGGGAAGTGATTATTCCCCTCTATTCGGCATTGGTGAGGCCGCATTTGGAGTATTGTGTCCAGTTTTGGGATATGGAGACAGAAATTGCCACATCCAAGGTAGAAGCCAAACTCAAACAGATAAATGGGACTATTAAGTGGAAATATCCCATAGGAAAATGTAATTTGGCCAAAATTTTCAATTTACCGTAAGTTTTCTGGTTCCCAGACTGGACTTCATCTTCCATGATCCACCATGGACATGTGACGTCTATGGCAGCTGAGTGTGGTGCATCATGGGAAATAAGAGTCTAGCCAGGGAGCCTGGTGCATGGCATAGAATGGGGACGTAAGTCATATAAAGTATAGTGCCTATGAGGTACCAGGAGAATGGAGAGATGAATATGGACTCCAAGCAAAATGAAACATTTCAGTTCAGGTTACTTTGACTATTTTTTATTCAGTTTTCATTATGTTTTTATATTTAAACTCTTTTTGTCCCAGTTAGGGATGAAAACAAAAGTCACAATATGGGAATTTTCCACTGGAGAGAAATTCAGATATTTTAATCAACTCTATTCACAGCTAATTCTGTGTGCAGTTCCCGAGAATAGCAAGTGTGAAAAATCAGGGGTGGAGAATAATAAGCACCTATATAAGAAAAAAACCCAAATATTGGGACCGTCCCTATAAAATTGGGACATCTGGTCATCCTATTAAGGGGTGATAATTCTATGTTGAAATAATACACATAGAGAAGTTAGGTACAAATCTAAAATACTCTTTCAGGAAGGTTACAATATCACATGACTTTATTTCTTACATCCAGACCTTTAACACATAAGCACCAAAAATAGGCAGAGACAAAACAGGCTACTCCCTAAAGCAGAGAGGAATAATTCCTGCCTCCTTGCTGCAGACTAGCTCCTAGCAGACTGACTAAGATCTCACACTTCCTTACAGAGCCCCTAGTCTGCTATAGCAGGACCAGGGCTAACTCCCTTCCCACCTTAAAGTGATAACTTGCAATTCCAACACAGTCTTTAATACATCACCAATTCCTCTGAAGACACCTACCTGTCTGGTTGGAAATGGTCCCTTCTGGGCATGGAGCACAGTTATAACAGCAAAGTGGCTCCCCCTGGCGAACTGCTCTAAAGTATCCAGGATGGCAGCTCTCGGTGCATATGGACCGTGGAGCTGTCTGAACAGAAATAATAGGAGTGGGTTAACAAAAGGAGGACATACAATTATTGTAGGGATTTTATGTCACTGACCGGCAGCTCTGAAATTTCAATGGTTCGGTGACATGATATAGTATTTGTACGGAACAGTCTTCTGTAAAGATCTCAGAGCACTTCACAGATGATGGGGAAAAATCATCATTCCTATATTACAGAGAGTGAAACTGAGGTCTAGGGAGATGTAGCCAGCTTGCCTGACTTCCATTCCTGGACCTTAGGCAGGTCTACCAGAGCCAGAACCACTTCCTTCCAGAGAAGGGAACAGAGTCCAACTCTTCTGACTTCCAATCAGAACCACTAGTGACTGGTACATATTACCTTTCATAATTATTACTTTTGGTAATGATCAATGGTTGCAGGCTTCTGTGGTGATGCTTGCATGGATAAGAGCATCTGATGCAGATGAGGAGGAAAATAAGGCACAAAATCAGAGACCAAATATTGGGAGCATTATAATTTTATGCAACTACATTGTTCCTAAATTAATTTTTATGCTCGTGAATCTGGGCTCAATTTTGCAATGTTCTGAAAATCCTTGTGTATATGAGCATGATCAAGCCTCACTGATTTCAACAAGAAATGAGGAAATATAGCCTTTTATTGGATCAGTCACCTTGATGCTATGGCTGAGATTTTCAAAGCTACCCAAAAGATCTGATTACACAATTCTTATTAATTTTAATGGGAGCGGAGTGGCCAAATTCCCTAGCCTACTATCCTACTTTTTGAATAAAGCTGGACAGAATTTTTTTCTTGGGGGAGGGTTTCACAGAAAATGTTGATGAAGTTGTGATTTGCAGATAAATCCCCAAATCGGAAAACTAAATAATTTTGGAAAATGTCTGAAAACTTAAAACCTTGTGGTTTTCATCTGCACATTATTGGTGGTTTGGAAA
Source organism: Emydura macquarii macquarii (assembly GCF_026122565.2). Lineage (NCBI taxonomy): Eukaryota > Metazoa > Chordata > Testudines > Chelidae > Emydura > Emydura macquarii. Next base: position 6,184 of record NW_027133554.1, read on the forward strand.
GCAGATGCTATAAGCGAACATTTTTGTTTTATTAAAAACCCAATTTTTCCTAGAAAGAAAGAAAGAAAGAAAGTTGTACCAGAAATTTTTTTTACCAGCTCTACTTCTGAATACACGTCCTCCAATTCTCAGTGTGATCAGGAAACTCTGACTTTGTACAGAGGAAGTTGTCAAGTGTCACATTATATTTCTGGTCCTTTAAATTCCTCCTGCACCAGGGATGTATCTCTGTTACAGGCAATCAGGGTTACCCAATGGGATTCATTCTGCCAGGGAAGAGGACTCTCCAACAACCAGGACAGTAACATTACCCTGTTCCCCTGTGACACTGCAACCTGCAATGATCCCCACCTGATTGAACTTGCTGTTCCAAACGATGGTCCCCTCATTAATGGTGAACTCTTGGCCTACAGGGGCTCGTGGGTCCATGTGGCCCACTTTTTAATCTGACGAAGGAATTGTTGGGAAGACAATCCAGTTTAAAATGTCATATCCAGCAGATGATTCACCGTTCTCATCAAAATACACTTCGTCCCCAGCACTGTTGTTAAATCGGATATTTTTCAAAAAAAGATGGAGCTAGATTGAAAGAGAAATTGGCAGACGTTACAAAATGCGATAAATGGCTGTCAATGTGCTGAATCAATCAAATGCAACTCACAAACTCCTGCTTTTGGAAGCTTATGTTTTCTGTTTTCTCTGGGACAGCAGAAATTGCCACATCCAAGGTAGAAGCCAAACTCAAACAGATAAATGGGACTATTAAGTGAAACTATCCATAGGAAAATGTATTTTGGCCAAAATTTTCAATTTACCGTATTATAGGATTTCTGGTTCCCAGACTGGACTTCATCTTCCATGATCCACCATGGACATGTGACTTCTATGGCAGCTGAGTGTGGTGCATCATGGGAAATAAGAGTCTAGGGGAGCCTGGTGCATGGCATAGAATGGGGACGTAAGTCATATAAACTATAGTGCCTATGAGGTACCAGGAGAATGGAGAGATTAATATGGACTCCAAGCAAAATGAAACATTTCAGTTTAGGTTACTTTGACTTTTTTATTCAGTTTTTATTATGTTTTTATATTTAAACTCTTTTGTCCCAGTTAGGGATGAAAACAAAGTCACAATATGGGAATTTTCCACTGGAGAGAAATTCGAATATTTTAATCAACTCTATTCACAGCTAATTCTGTGTGCAGTTCCCGAGAATAGCAAGTGTGAAAAATCAGGGGTGGAGAATAATAAGCACCTATATAAGAAAAAAAAACCCAAATATTGGGACCGTCCCTATAAAATTGGGACATCTGGTCATACTATTAAGGGGTGATAATTCTATGTTGAAATAATACATAGAGAAGTTAGGTACAAATCTAAAATACTCTTTCAGGAAGGTTACAATATCACATGACTTTATTTCTTACATCCAGACCTTTAACATATAAGCACCAAAAATAGGCAGAGACAAAACAGGCTACTCCCTAAAGCAGAGAGAATAATTCCTGCCTCCTTGCTGCAAACTAGCTCCTGGCAGACTGACTAAGATCTCACACTTCCTTACAGAGCCCCTAGTCTGCTATAGCAGGACCAGGGCTAACTCCCTTCCCACCTTAAAGTGATAACTTGCAATTCCAACACAGTCTTTAATACATCACCAATTCCTCTGAAGACACCTTCCTGTCTGGTTGGAAATGGTCCCTTCTGGGCATGGAGCACAGTTATAACAGCAAAGTGGCTCCCCCTGGCGAACTGCTCTGAAGTATCCAGGATGGCAGCTCTCGGTGCATATGGACTGTGGAGCTGTCTGAACAGAAATAATATGAGTGGGTTAACAAAAGGAGGACATACAATTATTGTAGGGATTTTATGTCACTGACCGGCAGCTCTGAAATTTCAATGGTTCGGTGACATGATATAGTATTTGTACGGAACAGTCTTCTGTAAAGATCTCAGAGCACTTCACAGATGATGGGAAAAAATCATCATTCCTATATTACAGAGAGTGAAACTGAGGTCTAGGGGAGATGTAGCCAGCTTGCCTGACTTCCATTCCTGGACCTTAGGCAGGTCTACCAGAGCCAGAACCACTTCCTTCCAGAGAAGGGAACAGAGTCCAACTCTTCTGACTTCCAATCAGAACCACTAGTGATTGGTACATATTACCTTTCATAATTATTACTTTTGGTAATGATCAATGGTTGCAGGCTTCTGTGGTGATGCTTGCATGGATAAGAGCATCTGATGCAGATGAGGAGGAAAATAAGGCACAAAATCAGAGACCAAATATTGGGAGCATTATAATTTTATGCAACTACATTGTTCCTAAATTAATTTTTATGCTCGTGAATCTGGGCTCAATTTTGCAATGTTCTGAAAATCCTTGTGTATATGAGCATGATCAAGCCTCACTGATTTCAACAAGAAATGAGGAAATATAGCCTTTTATTGGATCAGTCACCTTGATGCTATGGCTGAGATTTTCAAAGCTACCCAAAAGATCTGATTACACAATTCTTATTAATTTTAATGGGAGCCAGGTGGCCAAATTCCCTAGCCTACTATCCTACTTTTTGAATAAAGCTGGACAGAATTTTTTTCTTGGGGGAGGGTTTCACAGAAAATGTTGATGAAGTTGTGATTTGCAGATAAATCCCCAAATCGGAAAACTAAATAATTTTGGAAAATGTCTGAAAACTTAAAACCTTGTGGTTTTCATCTGCACATTATTGGTGGTTTGGAAAGCAGATGCTATAAGCAAACATTTTTGTTTGATTAAAAACCCAATTTTTTCTAGAAAGAAAGAAAAGAAAGAAAGTTGTACCAGAAATTTTTTTTACCAGCTCTACTTCTGAATACACGTCCTCCAATTCTCAGTGTGATCAGGAAACTCTGACTTTGTACAGAGGAAGTTGTCAAGTGTCACATTATATTTCTGGTCCTTTAAATTCCTCCTGCACCAGGGATGTATCTCTGTTACAGGCAATCAGGGTTACCCAATGGGATTCATTCTGCCAGGGAAGAGGACTCTCCAACAACCAGGACAGTAACATTACCCTGTTCCTGTGACATTGCAACCTGCAATGATCCCCCACCTGATTGAACTCGCTGTTCCAAATGATGGTCCCCTCATTAATGGTGAACTCTTGGACTACAGGGGCTCGTGGGTCCATGTGGCCCACTTGTACTCTGACGAAGGAATTGTTGGGGAAGACAATCCAGTTTAAAATGTTATATCCAGCAGATGATTCACTGTTCTCATCAAAATACACTTCGTCCCAGCACTGTTGTTAAATCGGATATTTTTCAAAAAAAGATGGAGCTAGATCGAAAGAGAAATTGGCAGACGTTACAAAATGCGATAAATGGCTGCCAATGTGCTGAATCAATCAAAATGCAACTCACAAACTCCTGCTTTTTGGAAGCTTATGTTTTCTGTTTTCTCTGGGATAGAGTGACTTTATAAAATGAAGCTATTTCTGAACTAAAA
>NW_027133555.1:0-9489 GCF_026122565.2 Emydura macquarii macquarii
ACAGAGCAGAGGTCACTCATCCCTTCAGACACTCACTTCGTGCTCCTGGTCCTCGGGCAGGCCCTGCCCCAACAGGCACGGCTCCTGCAACGCTTGATCTACTTGGCATCCATTTAGCTGGCAGGAAGAGTCCTGAGGCGCACTGGGGTTGCTGGCCAGGTGTGCAGAGCTTTGCCTTCTTCTGCGGTGCAGGTGTTGGTACAGCAGATATAGCGGCACACTTATCACCAGCCCTATCAACATGGCCACTCCCACCGCCAATCCGATCACCCACTCCAGTGGATTGACATTGTCCATAGCCCCTGCAATCAAACAGAGAGAGAAGGGCGTTAGGCCAGCAGTTCCCATTGCTATGAATCAACAGAGAAGTTGAGTCTCCCCACCCACTTCTCCAGCTCCCAGACCAAGCAAGCCACCACCACGCCCCCTCCTGTCCCCTGTCCAGTTTTGTCTCTGGACTTTGCCTCTTCTCCTCAATTGGTTTCTTTTCTGAGTCTTATTTTCTTTTAGTTATTATCCTCCTCAACTCTTCCTTGCTTTGTGGCTTCTCAATGGCAGCCTGAGTCTGCAGAGAGCCTGAAGAAAATCAGTGTGTGCAATGGGGGGCGGTGACAGAACGGATCCCTGTGTACACACCCTGGCAATAACCTTTATACAAAGCATGCCTTGGCAGGTATCATTTGAAAGTTCATAATAGTCGGTCATTATTTTTCTGGTGAAATGGGAGAAGGGGTTCTGACCCAAGAAGTTTGGTCAGGAAGACTTCAGAAAGCATGGGGTGAGAAAACTTGGCTTTGAATTTAACACGAGTTTGTTAACTTAGGCACCAGTTTTTTTCTTTTTTATCTTTATTCTTTTTGTAACCATTTCTGACACTTATGCCTTATTACTTCTACTTGCTTAAAATCTCTAAGTGAGCAGAAGGAACTTGTTTTATCTAATCCACTGTGTTGAAATTGAAGTGTCTGGAAAACTCCATTTAGGATGGCAAATTGCCTGACCAACCTGATTGCTTTCTATGATGAGGTGACTGGCTCTGTGGATGTAGGGAAGGCGGTGGACGTGATATACCTTGACTTTAGCAAAGCTTTTGATACGGTCTCTCACGGTATTCTTATCGGCAAGTTAAAGAAGTATGGGTTGGATGAATGGATTATAAAATGGATAGAGAACTGGCTAGGGCATAGGGCTCAACGAGTAGTGATCAATGGCTCCATGTCTAGCTGGCAACCGGTCACAAGCGGAGTTCCCCAGGGGTTGGTCCTGGGGCCAGTTTTGTTCAACATCTTCATTAATGATCTGGAGGATGGGGTAGATTGCACCCTCAGCAAGTTTGCGGATGACACTAAGCTGGGGGGAGTGGTAGATACCCTGCAAGGTAGGGATAGGATACAGAGTGACCTAAACAAACTGGAGGATTGGGCCAAAAGAAATCTAATGAGGTTCAACAAAGATAAGTGCAGAATCCTCCACTTAGGAAGGAAGAATCCCATGCACAGCTACAGACTGGGGACCGACGAGCTGGGCAGCAGCTCTGCAGAAAGGGACTTGGGGGTAACGGTGGATAAAAAGCTGGATATGAGTCAGCAGTGTGCCCTGGTTGTCAAGAAGGCTAATGGCATATTGGGCTGCATTAGGAGGGGCATTGCCAGCAGGTCACGGGAAGTGATTATTCCCCTCTATTCGGCACTGGTGAGGCCGCATTTAGAATATTGTGTCCAGTTTTGGGCCCCCCACTACAAAAAGGATGTGGACAAGTTGGAGAGAGTCCAGCGGAGGGCAACAAAAATGATTAGGGGCTGGAGCACAGGACTTATGAGGAGAGGCTGAGGGAACTGGGCTTGTTTAGTCTGCAAAAGAGAAGAGTGAGGGGGGATTTGATAGCGGCCTTTAACTACCTGAAAGGGGCTTCCAGAGAGGATGGGGCTAGGCTGTTCTCGGTGGTGGCAGATGACAGAACAAGGAGCAACGGTCTCAAGTTGCAGGGCGGGAGGTCTAGGTTGGACATTAGGAAAAAGTTTTTTACTAGGAGGGTGGTGAAGCACTGCAATAGGTTACCTAGGGAGGTGGTGGAATCTCCATCCTTAGAGGTTTTTAAGCTGAGGCTTGACAAAGCCCTGGCTGGGATGATATAGCTGAGGTTAGTCCTGCTTTGAGCAGGGGGTTGGATTAGATGACCTCCTGAGGTCCCTTCCAACTCTAATATTCTATGATTCGATTTCTACTAAAGAAATAACTGACTTCATATAACTGGTATTGTCCAGCAGAGGGCTGGGCGGTACAGGACCTATATTTCTGGAGGAAAATCCATGGCTGGGGTGTGTTGGAGCCAGCCAGCCAACCCGCCTGCCGCCCCCCACACATGCTGCAACTTGAAGGCTGTTTATGAAAAGCCCTGGTGGGAACTCCTTCAGCTAGGCATCGCACGGCCCCCAAGGTGGGAGGACAAGGGTGGCACAGCTGCTCGTTAGTCTAGATTGTACCCAGGTATGTCACTGGGGGGAAATCTGTCCCATGCATCTCAATGGGGTATTAACTCCCAGCCCCGCTGTCAGGGAGCGTCTCTTCGAGTGCAGCAGGAAATGAAGAGCACAATGAGTCTAGCTTCTCCACTCAAGCACAGACACCCCAGCTGCTGGGATAGGCACTGGGACACCATTGCTGCTACCCCTGCTTGAAAAACCCAGCGAGATCTCTCTACCCTTATCCCAGGATGGGGGGTGATGAACCAACCCCCCTCGGCTTTCTTCTGCAGTCACCAAAAGATATCACCATCCTCCTGCTCAGGTCACTGGCCCAGTCAGCCTGGCCACCCCCAGCCTTCCATATCTAGAGCAAGCGGAATTCCACAGACCCCCCGTGAGCAGAGATCCCTTCACCTGGCTGTCCTGAAGATCTGTCCCTAAGGTGGGCGGTCCCAGATTGAAGATATTCGTGTGGTTCTTGAGTGGAGGATGGCAAGCAACCTGGAACAAGAAAGGGAGAGGGGACCATGGGTGCCATCCTGGGAGACGGGAATGTAGCAGTGTTCCTGAGTGTCATGGTGACAAATATTAGAGGGGAAGGGTTTGCACTGGAGTTAAATCTGCATGTCGCCACCCACCTCATGACTACCTCCCAAATCGCTCCACATGGGAGCAGCAAAGGCAGAATACACTTCCCTAGCAGGTTCCTGAAGGCAGGTGTCAAACTGGCCAGATCTGAAAACAGGCATTTTTTTTAGGCTGCAATCTTGTTCCCCAGAATCCCAGTTTTCACTGGGGAAAAAAAGTTACCAGCCCTCGTGACTGAAAAAAACCACCCTTAAAAACATAACCTGGGTGTAACATGTGCAACAATGTCTGCCTGAGTTTGCAGGGAGTCTGAGCCAATCACTCTGAGGTGGGAGCTGCTCCATGCATCTGAATCAGGAATTAACTCTGAAGCCTAATAATGATTATTTAAAATATCAACCTTAACTATTTCACTGCTGATCAAAGCACCTAAGAAACAAGGGGGAGGATCACAGAGCTGCACAGTGAGAAAAGTCCCATTTTGGTGCCATAAATTGGATGGGGTTTAGGAAACACCAGCCCTTCCCCCCCACCTCATTCTGACCCATAGAGCTAAACAGCTAGAGGGGAGGAGCAAAGCCTGGTCGACATCTAGAACCACCAAGTGGGAGCTGAACGCAACAAGCTCAGCAGAGCCCATGGGTGTATCTAACCTCACTGGCAGGGGACCAGACCCAGAGATCCCAGCCAAGCCAACACGATCCTGTCTGGAACATTTGTACAGTCCTCCCTAGAGCAGCCATTCTGTTGGCGCTAGTGGGTGGGGCCTGCCTTGTGGGTGGAGCTTTGGAGAGCACACTGCTTCCTCCATCCCCAGCCCTTCCTGTCGGAAGACACATGGTCCCCCCAGATACCAAGTCCATCCTTTGGGACCCTCTCCAATTATGAGGGCAGCTTCAGCGACTGGGAAAGCCTCCAGGAAGCTGCAGGACACTGTGCCATAGGTCTGGAGTGACCGGGAACCTGGGCCGTGTTAGAGGCAAAAGCACCTGCTGGGCCTTCGAGGGACTGTGCATGTGACGTACCCTTCACTTCCAGGTGCACGATGATCGTGGGGGTTCTGTTTCCATTCAGGTGAGGACGGATCTCGTAACTCCCTTCGTCGGCTTTCCTCACGTTGTGCAGAAGTAAGACACCAGTTGTTACGCTGGCCCGGCCTCTGAGTCCTTTGCAGAGAGGTTTGCTTCCCACAGAAAGCAGGCATGAAAAGTCCTGGGTGTGGGTAGAGTCTGCTCTTCTATACAGATCAACCGTTTTCTCAGCGGTGTTAAGGGGGATAGAGGCACTCTGCCCTTCATATGCAGTCACATTTTTTTCAGGGGGAGCTGTAGGAATTAGGAGGGGGAGGAATAAGATTAGAGTGAAACTGAAGGAAATATTGAGAGTAAGAAGTGTGAAAGGGAGGTAGCCGTGAACAAGCAACATCCCCAGTGTTGGCAAGTCCCAGGACCACACTCGATAACTGTAGAGCATGGCACCCTGTACCCACACACTGTAGCTCTTTAGGGCTGTTTATTCCAGGGCTCTCCAGCCTATAGGAATTCTCACACGTGCATTCCTAGCCAAGGACTCACTGCAGGTTCCCCACCCCTCTGGCAAAGAGACCAGTGGAGTTCATGGCCTCACCTCCCCTCTCCAGCAGCCCCACCTCCAAATTACATTGCCTCCAAATCTGATGTGCTTTGGGATTCTAGGAGGACAGCATCTATTATTATTATTAGAACTAGAGGCCCCAAATGAGATCAGGCCCCTTTGTGCCGGGCGCTGCCCAGACATAGTGAGAGACGTAAGGGGCTTGCAATCTAAGAGAGAAAAATGAATGGGTGGATGATACTGTACTTGTGTAACAACACCCCTGCCAGAACACCGAGAAGGCATTTGAGGTCAGTCTGTGGAACTCATGTTTGCTTCGTACCTGGAAGACACCGACTAGGCATGAATCTCAGCAGGCACAAGCATATACAGAATCTGAAATCCATTGTAGCAGCTGTGTCCTCCTTTGTCCAGCGATCTGAAAACAAAACAAAGACACTGAAGCTCTCTCTCTCTCTCCAAAGCAGACCTCGCCACTTACCCAGCGCTCGTTACCTGCAATGTGCTCAGCATGGGGACTTAGACTGCAGCTTGTGCAGAATATGAGGTGTGGCAGAAAGTGGAAGCTACCCCAGTTCCTTCCACGTTTGCTTAGGCTGATCCGTGAATTTGGCCCACACTATCTATTGGAATAAATCCCTACAGGACTCACATTCTGCATGCCACACAAATATATCAGGCAGCCAGGATCCAGCATAAGGGTTGATGTCTGACTGTTCTACTTGTAAAAGAAAAGACTAGCAGGATCTTATTTAGGGGGACAGGCAATATGCCACGTTTATAGAACATGTAAGAATATTAAAAAGCCGTCACATTCACACACACATTCCTCGAGTTCTGCAAGCTGGTGTGATATAATGACCAGGCCTTTTATGCATTGCTCAAGCCAGTCTAGTGGCCAACTAGCCTGGGCTCGAGTAGGGAGCCAGGCCTCTGTCAGACGTGAATCTGATGCTCCAAGATGACAATTGCAGAACGAGGGCTAAAGTTTCCATGTTTTTACCCATCTTTGATACTTGCCAGCTCGGAGCCCAAAAGTTACCCTGGGACACTCGTGATCTGTCACTGCTCTCCCCACCCAGCTTTGGAGACCCGCTCTGCTACAGAAACCATGCACCCGCCTTGGGGGGGGGAGGGGAAACAGGAGAAAGAAACCCCTCCCTCCCCCTCCTCCAATCAAGAGCACCCATAAGGAGGGGAGCAGGCTGCCAGCCATCCAGCGGGGAAGGAAACAGGAATAAAATCAAGGCAATTTAAAAAAAAAAAAAAAAAAAAAAATGCCACCCAGTCCGATTGGGGAGGGGGTTGGGGACCCCCGGCCCAGCCCATGGGAGACTTCGCTGCACCCCCATGGCCTCAGCGCTGCCCCCAACAGCCACCGCCCGCCCCCGCTGCAAACCCCTCACCTGGCCACTTTCAATCTTGTGAGCAAACAGTGAGCCGGCAGCTCCTTTTATAGCTGCGCTGAGGCTCACTCAGGACCTACGTCACGGAAGCTACCATTAGCGGCAAGGGGGAGCCTGCCTGCAACCAAGGCAGACGCGTCCACAGTGAGGGTAAGGCGTAGTTTCTCCACCCGTGGTATGGGTTACGCGAGACACAGGCAGGGGGTGCCCGGGGGAAAACAGAGTGAAGGGGAGGCGGGCGGCAGCCCCGGTTTCTGGGGGAGACGGCCCCCCCCCGCTTCCCACCCAGTTACAGCTCCCAGTTGGGAGGCGGGCCTTAGCTGCCAGGTTCTGGCAGGCAGCAGCCCCACCCCCCTCCATCCCAGCCGGGAGGCCAGCGGCGGCAGCTGCCGGCTTTTGGGGAAGACCGAGGGCAGCCACCCACTTCCTGCCTGGTCCCAGCTCTTAGCTGGGAGGCGGGCGGCAGCTGCTTGCAAATTCCCTAGTGGCAGCCTCCCTCCCTGGCTCAAAGCCCTGTGCCCTGAAAACTTGACAGCCCCAGATTTCACCAGACACCCTCTTTCCCAGTTTCTCTCTCACCCGCTCCTCCTCTCAAATTGATGGCAAAAAATTCGTCAGAGCGCTTTATATTCCCCAGCATTGGCATGGGCTAGCTTCAGGCCTTGCCCTTAGGTTGGGCGGGTCAACTAAACCAGGAAGTAGTCTCTCTGGCCCTTTTACAAGGGCAAGCAATAGGGAGAACAATCTCAAACCCTTGGCAGGGCAAGGAAATAGTCCACGGCCTAGCCCTCCGGCAGGGTGGGCAAGCAATGGGGAAAACAGTCTCTAGCCTCCTCAAGGGACGAGCAACCAGCCCCAAAGCCCCGGCCTTAGGCAGGGCAGGGAAGGCAGCAGGGAATGGGCTCTGGCTCTCAACGGGCGTTCACCCCTAGGTCAGGGGTAGGAAAGGGGGATGGGGACACAGACTCACCCAACTCCACTGCATCCCAGCCTACCAGTGATGGGGTGTCCTGTCACTGGGTCAGCGGGGCTCCAGCCTTCGTGTGAGCGTAGGTTCAGCCAGACCATCGTCAGCCACCCCTGGGCTACTTCTTCCCACCCTCTCCCTAGAGTACCTCGTCTCCTGAGCCGTAGCCCGGGTCCTCAGGGCGCTCTGCCCGAGGGAAGCTCCAGCAGCTCTCGGCCTGGTTGCTCGATGGCAGATTGGGGAACTCTTCGGAGTCGTCTGCGGAGGGCAAAGCATCTTAGAGACAGCAGGTGCTTCCATTCTCAGAAGTGGAGCTGCCTTGTCACCACTGTTGACTGACCCTCTATTTCATACAAGCCTCTGCGCGGTCGCTTCCATCCACAGCTAAATACTGGGGTGGGGGCGGGAGAGGCAGGCAACGCATCCCAAGCTCCTGCTGCTTCCAATGGCATCTGCCCTAGCTCAGATTTCCTCCTCCTCCTCCTTCATCTCTCCACTCTGGCTGTAGAGGACGGTTATCCAAGCCAGAGGAAAGTCGGGGCTGTTGCCTGGAATGGAAATCAAATCAAAAAGCCATAGTCACTATGAAGATATCTTGGCTATAATTAAACACACGCCTACCTTCCTAAGCATGAATTTGCCTGGACCATGCCAGCAATTTAAGGGTTAACACAGCAACACACACCACGTTGTTCAAGATCCATAGCACTCATTAACATGGAGCCAATGAACTCTGCCAGGAGGGCTGACAGACAGCAGGACACTAGCTCCTTCTCTTTTCTAGCTGCATTTCCAGGCTCACCAACGGAGCTAGCCCAGAGAAGGGCCCCTTAATGGAAAGGGAGGCAAAATCCAGGTTTGACAGTATAATGAAAAGAGATGAGGAGTCCACCTTATATGGTATCTATGGGTGGGAGCAAATCACTACAATAAGAGTGTTAACTTTAGGTATAGCAGCAAAACCATGCACCTTAGATTAGGGGGCTATTTAAGGGAAGTGTTGTGCCTACAGGGTGAGGAGACTTTTCTCTTACAAACACACTGGGTCCAACTCTGATCTTCCTTATATCAGTCTTTACACAACTCACTTTTGCTTAGTCATCCTGGATTTACATCAGGGTCTTTGATCAAAAGCCAGCCCTAATTCCATTGACTGCAGCCCTAACTCCATTGACTCCATTTACACCCATGAGATGCAGGCACCGTGTGTCACAATTAGGCTTGGCAGAATTCAATTAAAAAAAATAATAATAATAATTTTGACGGATAATGTTGATGTTTATGTCTAAGCATTTTTTTATTTTCATCAATTTCAGTTTTCACAGTCCTGGGAAATTATAGGGGACCAGACACGAATTACAGTAGACGTTCAGATTCAAAAAAATTAAAGTTTCATAACCATTGAAACACAAATTGTTAATGTCACATATCAAAATATACAAAGTAAATAGCCTTAAATCAACCTCTGGGTTCTCAAAGGGCATATTTCTTCATCTGTAAATTTTGATGAGCAATAGAAAATGTTGGTTGGTTTTATGAAGTCGATGTTTACAGACATTTACTGATAATCAGTCATTCCGAGCCCAGTCAGAAGAAGGCTCTATGGATCAGATCCTGCTCTGAGTTACAGTACTCCATGGAGTTAAGTTATTCTACTTTCACTGTACACACTGGTGTAGCTGAAAATCTGGTCCTAGGGTCCAAAAATATTCTCCCCCTTTTCTCTCCTCACCCCTCCCAAAAACACGACACTTATTTACCAGAACTCTGGGGGAAGAGTACCCCATAGATTTAAGAGTGACTTAGCAATGCTGTTCTTTTCTATTCATAGCAGGCTGTAAAATGGCCCCAGAGCTTCAGCCACACCCTGTACTATGCTCTGCAGAGTTGGAATTATAAAATGGTGGCGATGGCAGCAACATTTAAAGGTCAGTTCAAAGACACAGTGGGCCAGATGAGAGGTTTTCCCTTGACTTCCATGGCCAACTACAGTCATTTTAGACCAGCTGGGGATCTGGCCCAGGATTTTTCTCCCTTGGGATTCCTCTCAGAGCATTTCACTCTGATAATCCTAGGCTCTTGGGGGAGAATCAGTACTTAAACCTGCCTCAGAGTCCCAAATTCACCCTAGTTTATTAGGCAAGGGATTGGGGGTGAGGGGAAGATGCAAACGGGACACAGCAAGTCTGCCAGCCTTCCCACAACCCGTTTTTTTATCCTCCAGTGCCCTTCAGAATCTCATAGATTAAGCTGTATTTAGTCTGCTTTAGGGAGCTGGTTGTCAGGTCCAGGGGGCTATTTACACTGGCGGAGCTGGAGACAAGGGAGATTCTCTGAGTCAGTGAATCACAGTGGTGCTAGTCACTCTTTCTATAGCACTTTTCAGCTGTTGATCTCAAGAACCTTCTCTGCCCAGTTTTAATCCCCTTTTATAAAGAAGCCCTAAACTCAGCCTGAAGAACAGGAGCCC
>NW_027133556.1:0-93243 GCF_026122565.2 Emydura macquarii macquarii
GCTTTAACTCATAAATAACTCATTTCTTTTTCCTCATTAATAAATCCTCAGTTAGTTTAACATAGGATTGGCTACCAGCGTTGTCTTTGCCATGAGATCTGAGGTACAAATTCATCTGGGGTAAGTGACTGGTCTCTTGGGATGTGAAGCAACCAGAATATTTTTTGATTTCTGGTGTAAATAACCATTTCCAATGAAGTACATCTTGCCTGGGTGGCAAGATAAACTGGAGATCCCAAGGGGATTATTTAAGGTATTATTTATTTGACTCCATGGTAAGACTCTTACAATGATTGAGGAGTTCGCATTTGTTACTAGGTTGGTGAAATATAATTATAGAACACACCACCAATTTGTGGGGGTGTGCCTTGCTTTTTGACAGTCTGCCCTGAGCCTGGCACTCCTGGTCGGGAACTATTCCCGACAGTGTGCCAATGGGCTCTGCAAGATCTAACACGATCCAATGGCTGGAGGTTGAAGCTAGACGAATTCAGACTGGAAATAGCATGTAATTTTTTAACAATGAGAGTAGTTAAGCATTGGAACAATTTAGCAAGGGTTGTGGTGGATTTTCCATCACTGACAATTGTTAAACCAAGGTAGGAGGTTTGTCTAAAAAATCTGCTCTGTGAATTATTTTGGAGAAGTTCTATGGCTTGTGTTATACAGGATATTGGACTAGATGGTGAGAAGGTATCTTCTGATCTTGGATTCTACGAATCTGAGCCACAGAGACGCTCAATGACTTGTGTAAGGTGACATAGGAACAGGGACCTGAAATCTGAGCTTCCTAAATCACAGGCCAGTGATTTCACCAGCAGATCGCTCTTCCTTGGCTTCTTTGGGATGATTTAGTTGGGACTGGTCCTGCTTTGACTAGACTAGTTTGGACTAGATGACCTCCTGAGGTCCCTTCCAACCCTCATCTTCTATGATTCTATGAGTCTCTCCATGGCAGATTTCTGTTGCTACCTTAAATAATTTTCTCATTACCTTGCAAATAAAATGAGTTAGATCCTGATTGAGATCTCTGCTTCATGGTAAGCAGAGACTAAGCCTTAAAACTATCATGCTTTAAATCCTATGTCTGGTTATTCCATAATTGCCCCTTCAGTTCTTCTTGCACTTTTTTATGAAGCATCTGATGCTGACCACAGTTGGAGATAGGATACTGGATTTGATTAGGGTGACCAGGTAGCAAATGCAAAAAATCGGGACAAGGAGTGGGGGTAATAGGCACTTATATAAGAAAAAGCCCTGGGTACGGTGACTATAAAATTGGGATATCTGGTCACCCTAGATTAGATGGACGACAGATCTGGCCCATCTTGGTAGGCCCAGACCCACAAAGGCCTGGATTCACAAAGAAACTTAGGTCATGACTATTTAAGTGATTATCAAAAGTAGGACAGATTCAATAGGAGAGACTGAGAGAAGTGACGCTACATTAAAGTGCACTAGGATCTTTTAGTTCACACCAGCAGGGTCCGCATGGACCCATTTATGTGCAACACATTAGTGCACTTTAGACATCAAAGAGCCTCAGTCTGCATTACTGCCTTGTGAAGACAAGCTCTAAGAGTAGACTCTGGCCAACAACATTGTATAGAATATGGGTAAGATTTTCAGAGCCACTCTTGGGATTTGGAAGCCCATTACCAAATAATTATCCCACAACTCCAGAGTAAGAAACATATGGTCTTTTCAACATTTCCCCCAGAACTGTTTTCACAGCTTTGTTTTTCAGGCTGTAGATGATAAGGCTTAACATGGGGTTCTAAACTGCTGTACAGGATGGAGACCATCGTGTCCAGAGATTATGAGGAGGCTGATCTGGGTCTCACATACTGCAAGAAACATGTCCCTTAGCATAAAATAACCACAATGAGGTGGGAACTGCAGGTGGCGAAGGCTTTATGCTCATCCTCCAGAGCATATCGTCAGGATGGTGGAGATGATGGAATGAACTCAGTCTAAATATCACAACTAAGCAAAGAAGTGCTACTTTACTGGCGAATGTCTCACTGCAGGATAAGACCGTTAGTGAAGGGAATTGAAATGGCTAATTACTCTTGGACCACAGATGGGTGATTTTAGCAAAGTAACAGTATTTACTAAAGTGTGTATGAACACCATGATCTGTGCACCAGCCATCAGCTGTCTGCATAGTTATTTCTTCGTAAGCTTCATAAGATGCAGTGGGTAACATATGGCAGTGTATCGGTCATCAACCACCTCTGCAAGCATGAAAACTTCAGCACCAAATAATAGAGAACATCTGGGTAATACAGGCACTGACAGAAATTGTTTTCTTCACTGATCAGAAGCTTTCCATCATCTTGCGGACAATTATGGAGGAATAACAAACATTGACAAACAATAAATGAGACAGGAAGCAGTATGTAAGTGATAAGCAAGTTCCCCACCAGGGTTATTACATAAATAACTAAAAATACCAATAAGAGGAAAATCTGGAGCTGTGGATCACTTGAAAATGTGAAGATAATAAATTCAGCTATGGTGGTTTGCTTCTCTATCATTCTTCAGCAAAACTGTGTCCAGAGAGAAACAGAAAAAAGAATAAAATTTAAAAACATAATTAATATGCATGGAAATTCAGTGAATGGCTAATATCTAATACATAAATAATGTCTGTTAAATTATCAGACACAAAGATAAATGGATCGGTCTATGGAGGACAGTATGGATTTGTAACTAATTTGTCTAACACGTCCAACAGAAAAAACATCAGCATCTCTGAAAGCTGAAATATTGATTTTAAATAGAGATTGAGCCCCTCGTTCACCTAGTAATAGGAGAGAGAGAGAGAGATGGGTGTGTATGGGGATAGATAGATAGATAGATGAAAATTTACTAAGCTGTTCAATAAAACAAAAAGAACAAATAATTGAACATTTTGAAAATATTTGTACTCCATTAGTTTTCAAAATGGACCAAAATTAATTTTCAAAATTGTCCATAGAAATATTCTTTATCATGTTTTCATTTCTGCCTTGGAAATAAAAATATTTGGATTTTTTTTTATTTCCACATCCCACCATAGTTCTTAGGTTACCAATGAACAAAAAAACAAGCCATCAAATACAGAGAACCTTAAAGTCCCAAAACACAGAAGAAGAAGAAGAAGAAGAAGAAGAAGAAGAAGAAACTTAAAGAAAACATTTGAAAATCATCACAAAATTGAGAAGTGCTAAAAATGGGGGGAAATGATAAAGATGATCAGTTTTGTTCAAACTTTCATTTTCAAATTAGAGAGCGCTTTCAATAAAAGTTTATATACATTTGGTTTTCCAAAGATAACACCATATACTGTTTTACAGGAATAAAATAAAAGAAATACATTTTATGAAACCACCAACAGGCTATGTGCAGATGATTGCCCACCGCTTCTCAAATGACTCAGCATAGGTGCAGATGATTACACACCGCTTCTCAAATGATTCAACCTGCAACCCATAATTCCTTGATAATTATTTAATTGTTTTCTTGTTGCTTCTCCAACAGGATCCCTAAAGTTTCACGTGTTGCCATTTTTCTCATTCATTTTGAAAGCACTAAAATCAGTGTTTCTGCTAGAATGAATGGGCCAGAAATCCAGTAGTGAAATCAATAGAGGACAGAGCCTCAGTTGGTGTAAAATGATGTAGCTCCTTCTAAGTCAACAGTGGTCAATTCCAACACTGCTATAAATCAACACAGCTTCATTGCAGTCAATAGGGCAGATTCCCAGCCGGTGTAAAATTGTCCTACCTCCACTAAACTCAATAGCCATATTGATTTACACCAGCTAAAGATGTTGCTCAATGTACATTATATACTGAGTTTGTGAGTTTAGAACAGCTCAAGGGATTTAGGCACCCAACTCTCATGGACAGTCACTGAAAATTTAGTGTTGTTAGTAAATATGAACCTATTATTATTATTATTATTTTTATATTAAATTCTCATTATTTCTTGACTGGACAGCCCAGAATCTTTTCTGTGTTTGCCAAAGAGGCTGGCTAAACTGTGATATTGAAGAGGGTTTTGTTTTGGATAAATTAATGTCTTTTCCTGGTAGGCCTAGCGGCAAAATGATAGAGCTTCATTTTTTCCCTTTCTCCTCTTCCTCCCACTACCCAAAAAAGTGGAAATGGCTCAAACTAAAACATTTTTTGAAGGAACAATTTTCACAGAAAAAACAGAGTTTTGGCCAGCTCTGTGAAAATGCACCCACAGAATCCAGCACATTGAAGTTTGCAAGACATTTCCCAATATTTCCCAATCTTTTCTCAGAGTCTTTCTTTCTTTCTTGAAAAATCTTGAAGGAATATTTTGAGGAAATGGAAACTTATTTTGTTTTCATCAAAATTCTTCCCAGGCACTAAAATATTTCCTGACCTGATCTATCTATCTATCTAATTATCTATCTACCACACATTTCAAATGCCCTTGAGATAAATGTTAAGACAATTGTTCTATTTTTGATATAACATCATTTCTCTGATTCCATATTACTGTATGCATCCATACTGTACATCTCCATCTTTCAGTCTGGCATTTCTAGAAGTGATCTTTTCACCTTCCTCTGCAGCATAGGGCACAGGTTTATCTGTGTACCCTTTTCTCTATGTAATGCACTTCCTATGAGAGTACCATTATAAGAGCCATTTAATATAAGAAACTGGCTAGCATCTGTGCACATCACACCAGTAATGTGTATTATCCACAACATGTACAGCTTGGTATGCGTTAAGCACAAATATAATTAAGCGGAAATATGACAGCAGTTATACAGCCTAAATTGGCCTATGATTTTTACATCACCCTTATGCTCTGTATCCCATAAATCCTTGCATTCACTGAAGTAAGTTTTGGCTTGAGCAATTAGGGAAGCTGTCAAGATCAGGACCTATCAGCGCTTTGATCACAGCAGTGGATAAGGAGTTATTCCCACAGGCCTGGCCTGAAATGTCTCAAATAAATATGACAGGACGTAAAGAAGTATGGGTTGAATCAATGGAATATAAGGTGGATAGAAAGCTGGCTATATCATTGGGTTCAACGGGTAGTGATCAATGGCTTGATATCTAGTTGGCAGCTAGAAATAAGCAGAGAGTCCCAGGGATTGGTGCTGCGGCCGGTTTTGTTCAACATCTTCATTAATGATCTGAAGGATGGGGTGGATTTCACCCTCAGCAAGTTTGCAGATGACATTAAGCTGGGGGTAGTGGTAGATACGATGGAGGGTAGGGATAGGATACAGACTGACCTAGACAAATTAGAGGATTGGATCAAAAGAAATCTAATCAGGTTCAACAAGCACAAGTGCAGAGTCCTGCATTTAGGATGGAAGAATCCCATGCACCGCTACAGACTGGGGACTGACTGGCTAGGCAGCAGTTCTGCAGAAAAGGACCTGGGGGCTACTGGGGATTAGAAGCTGGATATGAGTCAGCAGCGTGCCCTTGGTGCCAAGAAGGCTAACAGTATATTAGGCTGCATTAGTAGGAGCATTGCCGGCAGATTGAGGGAAGTTATTATTCCCCTCTATTCAACACTGGTGAGGCCACATTTGGAGTATTGTGTCCAGTTTTGTTCCCCCCACTTCAGAAAGAAAGTGGACAAATTGAAGAGTGTCCAGCGGAGGGCAATGAAAATGATTAGGGGGCTGGAGCACATGACATATGAGGAGAGGCTGAGGAAACTGGACTTATTTAGTCTTCAGAAGAGAAGAGTGAGGGGGCTTTGATAGCGGCCTTGAACTACCTGAAGGGGGGTTCCTGGGAGGTTGGAACTAGGCTGTTCTCAGTGGTGGTAGATGACAGAACAAGGATCAATGGTCTCAAGTTGCAGGGGGGGAGGTCTAGGATGGAAATTAGGAAAAACATTTTCACTAGAAGGGGTCAAAGCACTGGAATGGGTTACCTAGGGAGGTGGTGGAATCTCCAACCTTAGAGGTTTTTAAGGCCCAGCTTGACAAAGCCCTGGCTGGGATGATATAGCTGAGGTTAGTCCTGCTTTGAGTAGGGGGTTGTACTAGATGACCTCCTGAGGTCCCTTCCATCCCTAATCTTCTAGGATTCTATTATAGGACTGTTCTTGGCCTAGTCAAACCCAGAAGGTTCCCTTATGCCCTTTGGTACCTGAAACACACGTTTGAACAAAGTGATGGGGATACACTGTGGTACCAAAAGAACAAGGTGTAAAAGTAAGTGACTAAATGTCGGTTCAGATAACAGACACAGCACCTTGTACCTGCAGACAGGCTGGGTATAAATAGATGTCTTTAGGGTATAACTTGGACAGCACAGCTTCTGTGGAAGGTGAATGCAACAGCGCTAGAACGAGATGTCTGCCCAGAGACTGGTATTGAGTTGAACCTTTCTCCTGCACTATGTTATTATTAGTCCATCGCGATCAACCTGACTTGTTGCTTAGTTTCTCTCTTGAACCTATTTCATGCCACACCAAAGAGCAGTCAAGCCACTGACCACACAGTTTATTAGAAGGCCCTGGCAGAGGAGGAGGGAATGGGACAGGACAGCAGGTGTCTGCGGGTCGGGATTGAAGCGCAGCGGCAGACCTGTGTGTGTTCTGAGTGTTAGCCCAGACATGGGATAGAAGCTGGAGTTACAAGCCAGGATTAATGGGCATTGACAGAGCTTTAGGGGGCATGGAGGAGCCCAGGACTGGGATAGCAGGAGGCTGCGGGTTGGCAGAGCTGTGGGGCGGGCTGTGACAGCCAGGGCACTATAGAGTCAGGACTGAGGTGCACCTGTGTGTGTGTGAGCTCAGACATTAATAGCATTAGGTGGATATGGGCTGTGGGTTAGGGCTGAGGGCAGAACTGGGGATTGCTGGCGGGACAGCAAAGCCTGTCACGACCCAGGTACACTGTCTGATCTCTGTCACTGAGGCCTACAATCCTGGAATTGCCTTTCACTCGCTGCGCCTGGGCCGTGCTGCCTTGGCTAAGCAGTGGGAATCTCCAGTGTGTTTACATGTCAGTTTCACAGCATTGCCTCCTCCCCTTGCATTCCCTCACTTGGGGGACTCTGGTGTAATTTATGAATGAAGGATCACCTTTCACAGGGGCTGGCACAATTGTCTTGACCCCTTTTCCTTTACACATCAGGGGCTGCTTGACATAGAAACAAACCCTCCCTTTCCTTTGTCTAACTTTAATCCATGCCTCTGATTTTCTTTTCTAATCAGCCCCAATGGGACTGCCACCGAGATCTGCATTTCTCGAGAGCGTTTCCATTCTAATGGCCCGCCCTGGGACCCATTCAAATGACGAGTAACTTTGTTTCTGCTACTGACATTTAGTTTCTTGAGAGGTATGACAAATCTCCAGGTATTAACCAGGTCACAGCTGATCTTTACATTTCTCAGAGTGCAAATTAAGGCACCTGAAGTTACAACAACCTGTGTGTCCTTCTGTAAATCTCTACAGAGTCATGGGTGCGTCTTGGCTAATTGGAGAAATTACTGTTTAGTAGATAAGTTGTTAACGGATTGTTTTAATGAGCACATAATGAAACAAGGATTTTTTATGTAAGGATTATTTTTATCCTAAACAAGATAAAATAAAATTAACATGTTTCAAATGAAACTGATCAAGGTACCTTCATGTTGCTGATCTGTGATCAGACCTATAGAAACAACTGCATGCTTAAAGTCAAGCACCTCACGCACTATGGACAGACTTCATTGCCACTTCTTTGGTCAGACCCCAGGGACCAAGATACTTCCAGCCTCTTCTCAGTTCCAATTCCCATCTGCTTTGACTGTGAAATTAGCTGCAAATGGTGTGAGAAGGAATATATGTCAGTTACCTAAAAGCATGATCTATTTTAAATGAAATTTAATCTCTATGAGAATGAAATGGAAAATTTAATCTCCATGACTGTGAAATGTCAGCAGCCCCTGCCTACATATGAACATAAGAATGGACATACTGGGTCAGACCAATGGTCCATCCAGCCCAGTATCCTGTCTTCCGACAGTGGCTGGTGTCAGATGGACTAGAGGGAATGAACAGAGCAGAGCAGTTATTGAGTAATCCATCCCCTGTTGTTGAGTCAAAGCTTCTGGCAGTCAGAGACTTAGGGACACCCAGAGCATGGGGTTGCATCCCTGATCATCTTAGCGAATAGCCATTGATAGCCCTGTCCTCCATGAAAATATGTAATGATTTTTTTAAACCAGTTATACTTTTGGCCTTCATGACGTCCCCTGACAACGCGTTTTGCAGGCTGGTTGTGCATTGTGTGAAGCAGCACTTCCTTTTGTTCATTTTAAACCTGCTGCCTATCCATTTGATTGGGCAACCCCTAGTTCTCGTGTTATGTGACGGGGGAAATGGTACTTCCTGTTTCACTTTCCCCTCACCATTCATGATTTTATAGACCTCTATTATATCCCCCCATAGTTGTCTCTTTTCCAAGCTGAAAAGTCCCAGTCTTTTCAATCTCTCCTCATGTGGAAGCTGTTCCATACCTATAATCATTTTTGTTGTTCTTCTCTGTTCCTTTTCCAATTCTAATGCATCTTTTTTGGAATGGGGAGACCAAAACTGCATGCAGTATTCAAGGTGTGGGCGTACCATGGATTTACATAGCGGTATTGTAATATTTACTTATTATCTGTCCCTTTCCTAATGGTTTTGTTAGCTTTTTTGACTGCTGTTGCACATTCAGGGGATGTTTTCAGAGAACTATCCATGATGACCCCAAGATCTTTCTTGAACGGTACATTGCAATTTAGACCCCACCATTTTGCATGTACACTTGGAATGATGTTTTCCAATGTGTGTTAATTTACATTATCAGTACTGAATTTTACCTACCTTTTTGTTACCAAGTTAAGCAGTTTTGTGAGATCCCTTTGTAACTCTTTGCCGTCAGATTTGTATTTAATTATCTTCAGTAGTTTTGTATCATCTGCAGACTTTTCCACCTCACTGTTTACTGCTTTTACCGAATCATTTAGGAATATGCTGAACAGCACTGAACCAAGGACAGGTCCCTGAGGGACCTTGCTATTTACCTTCCTCCATTGTGAAAACTGACCATTTATTCCTACCCTTAGTTTCCTGTCTCTTAACCAGTTTCTGATCCTTGAGATGACCTTCCCTCTTATCCCATGACGCCCTGTAAAGGACCCCTATTGGGGACAGGGCTGGTGGCCCTCCCTCACCATCAATCTCTAAGGGAGGCCACACCTCCTAGCCTCTGCGCTCTGTGGGGAGTTCTAATAAAGAGGGGACAGTCTCTGGCCCTTAGTAGGGCAGGACCCAGTTCCATACCTCAATCCTTAGGCGGGGCGAGCCAAGCAAATGGGGAAGTTTTCTCTGGCCCTTAGTAGGATGAGCACACAGTTCAAGGCCCGACCCTTAGGCAGTATGGGCCAGCAATGGGAACAGTCTATAGCCCCCCAGAGGGGTGAGGAAATAGTCCAAGGCCCAGCCCTGAGGCAGGGCAGGCCAGCAGCAGGGAAAACAGTCTCTAGCTCCCTGAGGACCGAGCAAGCAGTTTCAAAGCTTTGGCCCTTAGGCAGGGTGGGGCAGACAGCAGGGAACAGGTTCTGGCCCTTAGCAGGCGATCACCCCTAGGTTGGAGTGGAAGAGGGCTCTGGCAATGACAAGGGTGCCCCATCACTAGGTCAGTAGGGCTATAGCTGAAACGCGCTGACTCAGTGTGAGCGTAAGCTCAGCCGGACTGTAGGTAAGTGGGGCAATGGGCCCGCTATTTGGGAGAACTTTCCTTGCTTATACACTACCCCAGTAGAGTTGGCCAGCAAAAGGATCTGAGTCCCTGCTTCCACCCCCTTTACCCAGAGGGCTGCCTGACCTCGAGGGCTTCCCTCCCATTCCCCTGTGTGGTGGGGTCCCTGTAACTCTGACAAAGCTGGGCCCAGGATTCCTGGGGCTCAATCCCCAATCTTACCCTGGTCCCTTAGGGCAGGAGCTAGGCTGTCCCCACTCCGGGGATTAACTCAGCACTGGGCACTTCCCTGACCCACTGGTCATTGCATACAATACAAAGCAACACAATTTATTACACAAACAGCAATCAAACATCAAATAAAAATAAGAAAAGAGGAGAAAGGTGAAAGGAAAACACCCAGCACTGCCCCCTGGCCTGGGGCACCACAAACAGTGTTTCTGGGGTGTCAGGAAGGTTCACAGTCTGTGTCACATGTCACAGACCCACTGCCCAGGCCCTGGATACGCTGCAGGGATGCAGAGAGTCGGACACTCGCTCTGACAGTAGCCGCACACTCCCAGAGTCCCCCTGGTTCTCCCCAGCTGCTCACCGCACCCAGCTTCAGACGGCTCCGCCCCAGCTCCTGCTCTCTCTGCTCAGTGCAGCTGTGCTCGGCATGGCTCGGCTGGGCTCTCCCCTTTGGTTCTGCTGCTGTGGATCATCTCAGCCCAGATTTCTGTGCTCCTCTCTTCTAGACTTCCAGCTGCTGGCTGCTTTGTCCTTAGCTCCGGTCAGCTCTGCCCCAGCATGCCCAAGCAGCAGGCAGCTCCAGCTCACACGGGAGGCTGGGGTCTCCCCACACTCCTGGCTCCCTCATTGGCCTGCCTGCCCTGTCAACCAGGCTGACCTGAGTTGGCCTCTCTCCCCTGGCCCTGGGGGCTGTGTCTGCTTCAGGGTCCTGCTTCCTCAAGAGACACTGAAAATTAGTGGGTCTTTTTGGTTGGTAAGGGGCTAATAGATCCCTTACACTTGGACAGGGGTGTCTCGTCACTCTACTTACTACTGATCACAGCTCCTGCAGGAAGAGCTGCAGGTACCAAACCCGCTCAGATCTGCTGGTAAAGCACTGTTGGAGCACAGAGGTTTTTAGCCTGGGACCAGTTTCAGAAGGGGAGGATTATGGACTTCTATCCTAGGAGGGGTGCACCCAGAGATACCAGAGAAGGGGCCTGTGGTGCATCTAGCCCTGGAAACATGACTATTGGGATTTAGCCGTTCACTTCAAAGGGTTCTCTGTTTGGCCAATGGCGTCTCATCCACACAAGGATCTGAATATGTCTCAGAGGTGCCCTGGATCACAGAGTTTGGCTGTTATTTATTGATTTACTTGTTTATTACTATCGTCAACCTCTCTTGTTCATGCTGTTCCCCTGTAGATAAATATTTTAAAAGAGTCATTGGTCCAGAGAGAGAGAGGCACACGGAAGGACTGTGTTGTCTAGTGGTCAGATCCCTCTTCCAGAAAATGGGAGACCAAGTGCCCGCTCCAATATCGCTTTAATTGCTTATCCACTATGGAACAGCTTCAGCAGAAGAGATCGGGGGACCCACCTCAGTCTCCAACAGTCCAACAGTTAGGACACTCTTCTTAGTGGTGGCAGTTCTTTGCTGAGTTTGACATTATTATTTGAATATCATATCACTTTACAGTTGTGTACACTGCATATGCCGAGTATAGTGCTTGGTTATATAAATAAATGGACAATCCATTAAAATTATTCTGCTTCTATTTCTTCTATGAGTCTTATTGTCTTGATCATGATTTTCTTGAAAATATTCATTATTCAACGTTCATCATCAAAGAATTTCTGTGAATATTTTTGCTCTATAGCTTATTTACAAGCAGATCCTGATTAGTATTCAGTGCGTGAAATTTAAGTTGTTTTGACTGGTTACATGTTAATTTGCTCAGTTTCGCTATTCTAATTGGATACATTGAAGAAGTATAATCAGGCTTCTTAAAACTGAAAGGCAGATCCTTGGTTGGTTTACTTTGTCATAGATTCCTGTCCAAACTCTCAGTTATGATGCTTAAACTATGATTCTTAAACTCATTTCCTTTGAATAATCTGAACTAAATTACTTATCCAGAAAAATACTTAAAGAAGTGCTTAGCTTTAAACATATGGGAGTAGTCCCATTGTCGACTTAGAGATAAATTGATGGTTAAGTGCTTTTTTGGTCATGAATAAGATTTTCAACTGGCCATGATTTTCAATTGGTATTCAGCTACCGGGTCCCTTGCGCTCCTTTGAACATCCCATCCCAATGTTTCAACTTTATTTTTTCCTTGAACATTCATGTCTGCATTGCGTCTATGTAGTGGTTAGTCCATTGATACATGGTCTTTGATGTCCACCAGAGAGGAAATGTTCCCTCTTTCCCATGTAGCATCTGCCATTGAAGATATGACACAACAGCACGGGCAGTGGAATACCTTGTGCCATGTAACAATACATATGATGTGAGCATGTACTCAATAAGGCCCAGAACTACAGCCCCTAAGTAGCTTTCAGACATCTCATTCATGAGGACTGGGCAGCGAATTCACCATGCCAGCTTTTACCATCTATTCATGTGTTCAAATTAATGCTGGATGTCTTTTTGGAAGGTATGGTATAATTTGACACAAGTTCTTGGGCTCAATTCCGGGGTAACTGTGAAATGTAATGACCTGTGACCTATAGGAGCACAAAAACGTGAGATGAGGTGATCTAATGATCCTTGCTCGCCCTATGAACATCCTACAAAACCCTAACCTAAAACTTTCCTTCTCTTCTCACTGCAGTCCCGGATTGAAAGCCCTGGAGAATGAAATTTTCCTTTCCTGAATAGTACCACCAGGACCTTCTGAGGTCCCTTACACCCCTAATCTTCTAGGATTAATCTTCTATGATTCTATGAATCACCTCCTGGGGCGGAGTTTCACCTGTTACTTGGAGTGGGACTTCAAAGAGGCCTAAGGAGTTAAGCACAAGTTCTCATGGACTGACCTCTTTCACTCCATTAAGCCCTGTTCCACAAGAGCCGGCCGTGATATTCCCTGTCGGACACAGTATCTGCCACCACTGCCTCTGGGAGAGGATGCAGTAGAGAAAGTTGCCAGGAGCAGCTTCCAGATAGATGAGACATCTTGGAAATTCTGCAGGAGCTGTTTGGGAGGGGTGAGCTGGGCAGCATTTTTCCAAGCCCGAGGCAGATTCATTTTCAGTCAGATAAAAGCATCTGCCATGAATAAGCTGCAGAAACCACTTTCTGAGGAGGTTTCTCTGTCCAGCTTTACCAATCTCGGTTTCAATTCACACCACCCAGGCAATTCCTCTTTGGTCACAGCTGTGCAGGGGGGTAGGAACGTGCCTGTCTGCGAGAACATGGGCAAAAAACCAACTCCTCAGAACACTAGTGAGTCTCTGCCCGCTTAGGCCTCACTCCTGCTCTGCAGCAGCTTGGAAGGCCAGCAGCTTCCCCTCATCAGTGCAGTGATAGGGCTCCCGTTGTGCTTCTGTGAAGGTCACAGTCTTCGCTGGCACCTTCTGGTGTAGGTAGGGACCTCCACAGCTAAGGGTGTGAATCTCTGCAGCTTGAGCTAACAAGCCAGGGTCCCTGGTAGCAGTCTGAAGATTTATAGGGTCTGGGGATTGGGCGTGGAGGGGAGTCGTAACATGGCATTTGTACATCTTATGCTCTGAGGCTGCCTTTTTTGAACGGAATCACCTCCCTCAGCCCGGAGGACAGGACCTCACAGACATTTGTGCTAATCCAACGCCACTTACTCCATAGTAATTGTTTCGCAACCTGGCCCCTCCTCCCTTACTGGTACACACGGTCACTCAGACACCCAGACTCCTGAATATACACGTTGTGACACATCTCACACACCTAACCCAGGCTAACACAGGGTAGCTCCTTGTCCCCTTCTAGTGCTCAGACTTTGTATAGCAGTTATGAGTCTGCTATTGGCTCTGTAGCAATGCATTTAGTCCTTTAGCACAAACCCCAACACCTGTGGACCTAGACAGAGCACTTTGCCTTGCTCTCTGCTGCAGCAGGGAGAGGGGAGCACTAATCTCCCATCCCCTTGGCTGCAGCAAGGAGCCCACACTGGTCTTTTAGCTCAGCGGAAATGTGCTCTGACTGGGACCTTAGGCAGCAGCTCCCTTCTGCAGCCAGCATGAGGGGAGCCACAGACCACTTTGAAAGCCGCCATGGGCCACTTTTAGCCCTGGGCCACAGGTTGGGAACCATTAGGCTAAAGAACGAAGAGGCAAAGATTTCATGGGATCTGGGAATTGTCACAGGCCAAACAGTGCAGGCAAACAAGCCGGACATAGATGTTGTAGACAAACAAGCTCAGCAGAGAGAAACATGGAGAAAAAACAAGAAGAGAAGATGGTGAAGTTGGTAGAGCTCTGCCACACTGTGCAATGGTTATGAGCAAAGATGATCTCAGCAACTTGGAGCAACTCCGAAGGATATGAAGGAGCTGATCAAAAACACACTAGGGGAGCAAGACATCATGGCCGGCGACCTCCCACAGAAAGTGCTCTTAGGCCCTGTGATAATTTTAAGGAAAGTTGAAAGACAACGAGGGAATTTGAGCAACTAAAATGCAGGAATTCTCTGGAGAGTTTAACAAAACTCCTGACTACCCAAAACCTGTGCAGTCCATTTGTGGTCAGGATGAACTGGTGACTCATGGGGATACATTTTAGACAGCCACTTTCCCCTTTGTGCACTTAAACATCTTGTGTGCTGCTGGGGAAATTCTCTGGCCTGTGTTCTACGGGAGGTCAGACTAGATGATCTCAGTGGTCTTTTCTGGCTCTGGAATCTCTGACTCTCTGACACAAAACAAATAAATAATAATAGTAAACATTCCCATGATGCAATACTGCAGGGTAACCATAATAAAAACATGTCTGATAAATGGCCCCTGAGGGCAGTGGTCCACTAAACTAGATAAGACACAACGATCTCGCAGTCTAACTAGACAAGAAGGGAAAAGAGTGGGAAGAGAACCAGAGAGCCTGCGTTGAAGGGACTTGCCTAAGGTAACCCCGCAGGCCAGGAGCGGAACCCAGGAATCCTAACACAGGAGCTCCCCCGAACTCCCAGCTCTACATGGTTTTGATCTGACTTTGAGTATGATCATCTCATAGAACGTTGACATGTTATTTGTTTTCTTCAGTTAGTGTGTGTGTGTGTGGGGGGGGACACATAGACATGAACACATAGAGTATGGAAAGGTTATGGGCTTAAATATATAGAATTGCTCACTTTGGCAAGACACATTTCTTCTTTACTTTGCATTACCCTGGCACCTGTTAGTCCCATTCCACCAGCTGCTGCACAAATGCACAGTGACAGACAGCCTGTGCCACACAGAAGCTAGAATCTAAACACACAACGGGAGGGAGAGATGGTGGGGAAACCGAGGCACAGAGTGGAGAAGTGACTTGCTCAAGGTCACATGGCAGGTCAAGGCATAGATGCCGGGTCTCCTGAGTAGCAGTCCTGTGCCTCTAGCTATTGGATCACAGTCACTGCTCTATGCCCTACTGCTTCTCTGTAATTGTGATCACTTGAGTTTCTGGCAGCTTTTAGAAAAGTACAGCACAGACAGAAAGTAATCTTGATCTCCAAGACTCTGCTCCTGTGTTGTTCAGGGCTCCAGGGAGCAAGTGCCTGAAAGCACTTAGGAATAGATATGGATACATCTGATGAATGCTAGAATGTATGCCGCTTTAGTGTGGACTAAGGCAGAGGGTAGAAAAACCCTTAGAGTCTCTTATTCTGTCAGGCAATTCCTCGTAGCGGGGAAGAAAGAGTTAATCCTATTGTTGAATGTTGAGTGGACTGCTGTGAATAGGAGTTATTTTTCCTGCCTTTGGCAAGACAGACAGAGACAGATTGCGGAAACAGAAGAATGGCCATACTGGGTCTGACCTATAGTCCCATCTTCTGACAGTGGCCAGGGCCAGATACTTCAGAGGGGATGAACAGAACTGGGGCAATTATCAAGAGATCCATGCCCTGTGATCCAGTCAGAGCTTCTGGAAGTCAGAGGCTTAAGGACACCCAGAACAAGAGGTTGCCTCCCTGACCATCTTGACTAATAGCTACTGATGGGCCTACCCTCTGTGAACATACCTAATACTTTTTAAAATCCCGTTATATTTGTGATCGTCACACCATCCTCTGGCAATGAGTTCCACAGGTTGACTGTCCATTGTGTGAAGAAGTGATTCCTTTTTTTTTTTTAACTCTGCTCCCCATTAATTTCATCGGGTGACCCATGTGTTTTGTGTACGGGTGAATAACACTTCCTTATGCACTTTGTGCACACCATTTGTTCTTTCATAGACCTCTACCATATCCCCCCTTAACAGTCTCTTTTCTGAGTTGAACAGTCCCCGTCTTTTTAATCTCTCCTCATATGGAAGCTGTTCAACCCCTAATCATTTTTGTTGCCCTTCTTTGTACCTTTTCCAATTCTGATATATCTATTTTGAGATGGGACAACCAGAACTTCACACAGTTTTCAAGGTGCGGGCGTACCATGGATTTATATTGTGGTATTATGATATTTACTGTTTTATTATCTGTCTTTTTCCTGATACTTACTAACATTCTATTAGCTTTTATTTTTTTTTAATTTTTTGACTGCCGCTGCAAAATGACTGAATGTTTTCAGAGAAGTATCCACAAAGACCCCAAAATCTATTTCTTGAGTGGTAACAGCCAATTTATACCCCTCGTTTTGTCTGCATGGTTAGGATTATGTTTTCCAATGTACATTACTTTGCATTTATCAACATTGAATTTCATCTGCAATTTTCTTTCCCAGTTACCCAGTGTAGTGTAACTCTTCACAGCTTTGGAGTTACCTATCTTGAGTAATTTTATATCATTTGCAGACTTTTCCAACTCACTGTTTATTCCTTTTTCCAGATTATTTATGAATACGTTGAATAGCACTGGTCCCAGTACAGATCCCGGGGGACCCTGATTTTTATCACTGTCCATTCTGAAAACTAACCACTTATTCCTAACTTTTGTTTCCTGTCTATAAACCAATTACTGATCCAGGAGAGAACCTTCCCTCTTTTCCCATGACTCTTTATTTTGTTTAAGAGCTTTTGGCAAAGGAGTTTGTCAAAAGCTTTGTGAAGGTCCCAGTACACTATAGCCACTGGATCATTCTTGCCCATGTGTTTGTTGACCCCGTCAAAGAATTCTAATAGATTGGTGAGGTACAATTTTACTTTACAAAATCCATGTTGACTCTTCCTCATCATACTGTGTTCATCTGTGTCTGGTAATACTGTTCTTTACTTTAATTCTGCTCTTTACTATAATTTCAACCAATTTTCCTAGAGCTGAAGTTAGGCTTACTGGCCTCTCATTATCAGGATCACCTCAAGAGCCTTTATAAAAATTGGCATTGTATTAACTATCCTCCAGCCATCTAGCACAGAGCTTGATTTCATTGACAGGTTACATACCACAGTTAGTAGTGCTGCAATTTTAAATCTGCGTTCCTTTAGAACTTTTGAATGAATACCACCTGGTTCTGGTGATTTATTACTGTCTTAATTTATCAATTTGTTCCAAAACTTCTTCTAATGATACCTCAATCTGGGACAGTGCCTCTGATTTGTCATCTAAAAAAGTGGCTCAGGTATGGGAATCTACCTCACATCAGCTGCAGTGAATACCAATGGAAAGAAATAATTTAAATTCTTCACAATGGCCTTGTCTTCTTTGAGTGCTCCTTTAGCACCTCGATCATCCAGTGGTCCCATCAGTTGTGTGGCGGAATTCTTCCTTCTGATGTAGTTAAAAAAAATGCTGTTCGTTTTTGAGTGCTTTTCTAGCAGCTCTTCAAATACTTTCTTAGCCCGCCTAATCACACTTTAACACTTGAATTGTCTGTGTTTATTCCCCCGTTCTATTTTCCTCACTAGGAAATGACTTCCAATTTTTAAAGGATCACTTTTTGCCTCTAACCATCTTTCTTACTCTGTTTAACAAAATTGCCCTATTTGTTGGTCCTCTTACTCTTTTATTTTAATTATTATTATGTGAGGTATACATTTAATTTGAACATCTAATATGCTTTTGTTTGTTTAAGTTTCCATACAGCCTGCAGGCATTTCACTCTTGTGACTGTTTCTTTTGTTTTCTATTTAACCAACTTCTTCATTTTCGTATATTTCCCCTTTTTTAAATTAAATACTACCATGGTGGGTTTCTTTGGTTTTTGTCTGTTTACTAGGATACAGAGAATCACCCATTAATAAATCCTCCTCACAGGAAGTCTTTGTCCAAACTCCGTATTCCTCTGCATCTGTCGGCTTTCCTTAGTTTAAAGACTCCTCTAAAACCTTTATAACTTTTCATGCCAGGATCTGGATCCATTTTGGGCTAGGTGGCACCCATCCATCCTGGAGATGCTCCTCCTTCCCCAAAAAGTTTCCCAGTTCCTAATAAACCTAAACCCCTTCTCCGAACACCATCATCTCATTCATGCATTGAGACCTGAAGTTCTGCCTGTCTCCCTGGCGCTGTGCGTGGAACTGGAAATGTTTCAGAAAATGCTACTGTGGAGATCTTGGAGCTTCATGTCTTTCCTAGAGCAACCTAAATGTGGCCACCAGGACCTTTCTCCTACCTTTCCCTATGTCATTGGTACCTATATGTATCATGACTACCAGCCCCTCCCCAGCATGGTATGAGCACATAGCTCTGTTTAGGT
Organism: Emydura macquarii macquarii; assembly: GCF_026122565.2. Classification (NCBI taxonomy): domain Eukaryota; kingdom Metazoa; phylum Chordata; order Testudines; family Chelidae; genus Emydura; species Emydura macquarii. The sequence continues at coordinate 18,532 of NW_027133556.1, forward strand.
GTCTCAAGATGTCTGCAACCTTAGCACCAAGCAGAGAGAAGATACAGGACTGAAAAGGTGAGGGAAATACGGCTTTTGCTCATGTTCTCTGCATACCGGGTGGTTGAACAGTCACTAATGGATGTTTGGGTTAGGGGCAGATCACCCCTGACATCTGTTGCACCCCACATCCCTGGTCTAGAATACACGGAGCTGGTCTGGTCTCTGTTCTTGGCTGACCCGTCTCAGGCTGGGCAGAGCTGGATGTGCCATCTCAGCTCATTGTGTTGGTGGCATATGGAGCAGCTGTTCTCAGGACCAGGTGAAAAGCCGACAGAGAGGAGGACAGTGGGGGATGGAAAGGGAAGAGCTACCAGAGACCCATCTCACATCTCTCAGTCTGTGGTCCTCACTCATCCAGCGCTAGTGGCCTGGCATATCCATTGGTGCCCTGAGGCCTGGGTGCATGATGAATCAATTATCATCAGAGCTGATGAGCAAAGGACAGAGTCTCTGGAATAAAGGGAAGTCTTTAACAGCCTTTCCCTTGGGAATGCCCAAGAGTCAGTTTCCCCTTTCACCAGGCCCGTCCATCATTTCAAGGACCACTGTGATGCTGACAGACCAGGTGCCAGTTCATGCCAAGGCCTCTAATCCTCAACTGAACATTGACAAAGGCCTAGCTGGAAACCAGCCTGGCTCAGCTGTGGGTTAGCACTGTTAACACTGGTATTAGATTTACTAGACTGTCTTCAGTGTTTAGACTGTCTGAGGTGCTGGGCAGTGGGTGCACACATCAATCTCACTTGTCACATCTTTATTCCATGTTGTGTGATAATATTTAAGTGTTTTCTCTGTCACTGCCAAACCCAATGCCAGGAGAGAAGCATTGTCAAGCTTGAAATAACCCAATGACTTCAACAAGGGGTGGATTGGGTGACCCTGCAGATGAGTGCTCCAGAAAGAGTAGTTATTAGTCAGCCTGCGTGAGATCAAAATATCCTTTGTCTTCTTCCTAGCCTCTTCCAGCTGGGATCCTGGACTCCTCCTAGGCTGTGTTCCTGACTACAGCAATGTCAATGTGGAACCACAGGTGAGCCCTTCCATCTCCCTGGTAGATGCTACTTCCATTTACAGCAGGGTAAATGCACAGAAATTCCACTGGTTTCAGTGAAATTACCCCAGATTTATTCTGGTGAACATGGCAGCAGAATCTAGCTCTCTGGTCTGCCATCTCCCCTTTCTAAAATGAGGATAAAATGTATCTAACCTTATGCCTCTTTGGGTGAAGAAGATTTACAAACAATTGGTCCTGATTTTACTTTCTTTCAGCTTGGTGTAAATAAAAAGTAATCCTCTTCGGTCAATGGACTTGATTATCCAATCACTCAGCCCAGTGTAAATCAGGAGTAACTCCACTCGAGACAATGGAGCTGATTCCCCCACCCTCGGTTCCATACTACACCAAACTCCACAGGCTAAGGATATGACTCAAGAATATTAAGGTGGTTAGCACAAAAGGAGAGTCATTTTACTAGCCTAATTCTGTGTCTGGTTCTTGTCTTTCCCTCCACAGGAAGCACACAATGTTTTGAGAAAGACAATGTCCGACCAAACCACCGTCAGCACATTCCTTCTCCTGGGATTCTCTGATTTTCCTGAGATGCAAAATCTTTACTTTATCCTGCGCCTACTGCTTTACCTGGCAGCCGTGATGGGGAATTTTCTCATCATCATAGCTGTAGCCCTCGACCATCACCTTCATGTCCCCATGTATTTCTTTCTTATGAACTTGTCCATCCTAGACATTGGCTCCATCTCTGTCACCATTCCCAAATCCCTGGCTAATTCCCTCATGAACACCACTTCTATTTCCTGTGCTGGTTGTGTCACCCAAGTCTTTTCCCTCTGCTTGTTTATGGGAGCAGATTTTTCCCTTTTCATATCATGGCGTATGACAGATACATCTCTATCTGCCAACCTCTGCACTACGAGAGAGTGATGAACAGGGGAGCTTGTCTCCAAATGGCAGCCAGTGCCTGGATCACTGCTAGTCTCAATTCTGCCCTGCACACCGGGAACACGTTTGTGTTAACTTTCTGTGGCGGCAACACATGGATCAGTTCTTCTGTGAAATCCCTCAGCTGCTCAAGCTCGCCTGCTCCGACACATACCTCAGTGAAATTGGTGTTATTGCCTTTAATGAGTGCTTAGTCTTAATCTGCTTTGTTTTTATAATTGTGTCGTATGTTCATATCTTCACCACAGTGCTGAGAATCCCCTCTGAGCAGAGCTGGCACAAAGCCTTCTCCACCTGCCTGCCTCACCTCACTGTGGTCCCCTTGTTTGTTTTCACTGGCATCTTTGCCTACCTGAAACCCACCTCCAGCTCCACATCAGCTCTGGATCTCGTGGCAGCCGTTCTCTATTCCATGGTGCCTCCAGTGCTGAATCCCATCTTGTACAGCATGAGGAACAAAGAGATAAAAGATTCACTATGAGACTGACAGGGTGGCGGTTATTTGCCAAGAATTCATGGACTCAGAGCAGTCTGAAAGGCCTTACCTTTAGGAGTGTGGGTCTTTGGAAGCAGAGGAGTTGCCTCAGCCGAGGGGTGGGACAAGAATGTGAACAAGGTTTTAACCAAAGAAATATTGCTCATTTATTTATTCATTAGTAAAGGATAAAGTTCATAGACATAACTAATACAAACACAAAATCAGAAAAAGATACAAAGGCCTAATACTCTACCATGAATGTATTCATTTCTTATGGTGCACAATTCTATTACTTACTTCCTTATGCTTACAGACAGATGGTTGCTTGTAAACTATGTTTACAGACAGATGGTCATTTGTACAATTTCACTACTTATTGCCTCATGTTTACAGACAGATGGTCATTTGTCAACTGCGTTTACAGACAGATGGTCTCTTATAGTACTCTCTTATAGTACAAACTCTCTCTTATAGTACACAGTTCTATTACTTACTATCTCGTGCTTACAGACAGATGGTCGCTTGTAAAATCCTAGTTACTCTTCACAGACAGATAAACAGACAGATGTTCATTTGTTATCTTAAAGCACGTGTACTTTCATACATTACCAAAAACGCTTCTCTCCTTAAGCCCCTTGGGCCGAGTCGACTCTGATAAGTGTTAGCCATCCCTTGGATGCTGCTGGTTCATAGAAGGGCTCAGTCCAGCAACCGATGATCCCAGCGGGTTGCAGTCCAAAGTGCAACTGACTTTCTGGGTTTAAGTACCCACAGCCTGATCACCAAACTGATCAGCTTGATCAGTATGTAACCAACCAGTGAACAGCATCACTTTTGCTATCAGTATGTAACCAACCAGTGAACAGTGTCACTTTTGCGGTCAGTTTAACCAATCAGTGAGCATTTCTGCTGAGTCATCCTGACTTGTAGGCACTTTCAAGTGTTACTTAGCCGGGAGTAGTCAGCTCTGGTCAGCTTTTGTTTTTATGTCTGCCCTCTATTTGCGCTGTGCTAGCGCTCAGACAGCCCTTATCAGGTCCTTCCAGCCCTTTTCCCAAGCTATATACTTTACTATTCTATCTTAAAGCACAAAACCCATTAACTATTCTTTTTATATTCTATGGAATTAATCATTTGTCTTTCTCCATCAAATACTCTTTCAATGTGTGCATCCTGGTCCAGGCCTGTTGTTTCCATGACAGCAACAGTTTAGGTATAAATAGGCCAGATTCTGCTCTCAGTTGCACTGATGGAAATAGAGATTCGCTCCATTGATGTCAACGTAGTTGTTCTGATTTACACCTGCATAATATTTGGCCTAGTCCTGAAGTTTAACTGGTGTGCATTTCGTGGGAGGGAAGAATCCGGCTTTCATTGTGTGCCTAAGCAATGCCTATTTAACTGCTTTGACGGTTATTCCTGTTTCATGGACACTAAAAATCAAAGAAGGGAGCTTCTTTTCCTTGTATCTATAAATCAGGGTTGGTGTCAAAGGATTCAGACTGGTGTAAAATGGGTATATGTGGGAAAAGAATCAGAGCTTAACATTTAGAGATAGATCTTCCACAAACCAGTGGAATTTCACTGACTTTGAGAGAATGTAACCAATTTATACCATCTGTGAATCTGGCCTATTGGCTTCAATGGAACTACATCCATTTACACCACATAGGGACTGGCTCCATTGAGTCCAATGCTATGATTCCAGTTTACACAAGCTGTGGATCTAGTATGAATATCATGAAGCTCAATCTATTTAGCTTAACAAAGAAAAGGCCAAGATTTTTTTCTAAAAATATGCTGTTGTTCAAACAGGAATTATTTGGAATTGATTCAATGATTAATTTAGAGAATCAAAACCTAAATTTCATTTTGACATGTTAGTGCATTCTATTTCCATCAAAAAGAATAAAATGCTTATTTTAATATCCCCCTGGCTCCATCTTTAAACACCTAAATATCTTTAAAAATCAGGCCCTAGATGCCTAATTCTCACTGAAATCAACAGGCGTTAGGTGCCTGGGCATATCTGAAAACCCCAGTAGATGCCTGTGACGTAGTGGGGCATAATCCAGACCAGTGGGTGGGGGGGAAGCTGTGTGTCCCTTGACCCCAAAACACTCCCAGTCCTGGATTTTCCCCCCCAGGAAATGTATGTCCTGTACTGCCCAGCCTATCCCAGACAGTCCAAATATATCAAGTGCATTATTCATTTAAGAGAATAAGGTACACACAACTTGGACACCCTAAATGGAATTACCCAGCACTTTAACTTAAACACACAGGATTAGATAAAACAACGAAACAAGTTTATTAACTACAAAGAGAGAGATTTTAAGTGAGTGCAAGCAATGAGGCAGAAGAGTCAGAAAGGACTACAAAAAAAAAATGAACATAAAACACTCTGGAGTGCCTAATGGAATAAGCTATATTAGCTTTAAAGCAAAGTTTCTCACCACATGCTTTCAACAGCATTACTGACCAAACTATTCCAACCAAGATTCTTCCCCCAGAGTACAATGGCTTCTTCTTTTGTCTTCTCCGGTGCAAAGCGTGATATGGACAGGGAGAGAGAAGAGAGGGGTATCCTGGGGTGTTTGTCCCTCCTTTGTTTCAGTTCTTCTTTGAAAAGCATTTCCACCTGAGGGACTAGAGGTTTCAGGGAGGAAGGAGAGATCTTGATGTGTCTTAGCTAAGATGAAGATCTCTTTACCCCTTCCCCTCCCTTTCTTGCCATAGAATGGCCACTTGATAGGGGATGGTCCATCAGCTTTTTTGACACCTGCCTGGGGCTTAGCCCTGCCCTTTGCCTTGAGAAACTGATTTAGCAGCTCCCCAAACTTATCTGGGAAACAAGTCAGTCATGATTTAATCTTGTGTGCATAATGTTACTGGGTGTATTTTACTGTTCAGCAGATTATGAGTTTTCAAATAACACCTTATAAGGCATGATTGTATGAAGATTATTACAAGAGTGTCTAGTGTGTGAATACAAGGGGATGTTCTGTCACAGGGAGGAGGTTGGTTAAGATGGAGAAATGATGAGCCACTGACAATGGCGTGGGATGTGCCAGGAGCATCTACAATGGAGACCTCTCACAAGCGTTGAGAGGGATTCAAACTAGCAACTCCCTAATTTCCCAAACCACTGCCATAACCTCTGTGCTCAAGGGACAGGCCCTTAGGGCCCTTGGCCCAGAGAAGAGGTTGGTTAAGGCGGAGAAGCAACGAGCAACAGAGGAAGGCTTGGACATTACAAAGCGGCAGGTATGGGTAGCCACTGGCTGATGTAGAGGAAGAAGGACAGGGCCTTCTTCCCCAGACAGGGTGTGGCACACTGTGCCCCAAAGCAGTGCACTTTAAACCCCATATTCATCATTTCTGTATGGTTGTAATAATTTATATGAAGCAGGACACCTCAGATGCCTAATGAAAGGACATAATCTGCTAAAATCCATTGTGCTGTCAAAATATGCCTGTTGCTAGAATGGATCAAGTGATCAGATTTTACTGTTAGAAACATTAAACCATAGAATATTAGAGTTGGAAGGGTACTTAGGAGGTCATCTACTCCAACCCCCTGCTCAAAGAAGGGCCAACCCCAACTAAACCAACCCAGTCAGGGCTTTGTCAAGACACATCTTAAAAACCTCTAAGGATGGAGATTCCACCACCTCCCAAGATAACCCATTCCAGTGCTTCACCTCCTTCCTAGGGATAAAGGTTTTCCTAATATCCAACCTAGACCTCCCCCACTGAACTTGAGACCATTGCTCCTTATTCTGCCATCTGCCACCACTGAGAACAGCCTAGCTTCATCCTCACTGGAATCCCCTTTAAGGTAGTTGAAAGCTGCTATCAAATCCCCCATTATTCTTCTCTTCTGCAGACTAAACAAGCCTAGTTCGCTCAGCCTCTCCTCATAAGTCATCTGTTTCAGCCCTTAACAATTTTAGTTGCCCTCTGCTGGACTCTCTCCAATTTGTCCACATCCTTTCTGTAGAGGGGAACGCAAAATTGGACACATTACTTCAGATGTGGCCTCACCAGTGCAGAATAGAGGGGAATAATCACTTCCCAGTGATTTTCTAAGAGTTGTTACGTTCAGCATTGCAAAGCCTATATTCCTTTTTTAATCTAGCCCCAAGCACTTATCTTATTTCACTGGCCAAACTGTTTCCTCACAAGGGAAACTGAAGTCACTTTGATCTATGGAATAAGACGAGGTGTTTCAGCCAACAATAAGTAGCTGTGGAAGGATTAGATATTTATTGGTAAATGGAGCTCATTTACTTCATCAACATTTGTCAGTGTTATTATTACCATAGCTCCCATTAATTACAGATCACTTTGAGGAGGGGTTTGGACTAGATGACCTCCTGAGGTGTCTTCCATCACTCGTCTTCTATGATTCTACGATAACCTGAACTCCACCCCCTCAGCCTTCCTTTCTTCACACATCTTTTCACCGGCTGAGCTGGGCCTTTATGAGGGAATGGGTCCCACACGTCTGGGCCTTATTAACAGCCCCTCAGTTGGGCCTGACAGAGGGCAGCTTCTCCTTGTAAAGAGTCAGAGAAGAACAGGAAATAGGAGAGGAAACTGTGGAAGGGCCCGCATAACTCAAGAGGCCCCTACAGGAGACGGACCTTTGCCCGAAGGAAGAGCAGAAGCAGATCCTGGGAAGGGATGAAAAGCCGTTCCCAACTTTGAAACTTGAAGATAGATAGACAGAGAGATGTTAGGGAGGAGGGGCTGTGTCCAGCTTGAGACTGCGTTGGAAGACATTTCTGTGTTTATTTTGAATTTTATGTTAATAAGCCAGGCGCCAAGAAGGGACACGTCAGCTTTTAGAGTTATTGTGGACCCCCAAGGATGGAAATGGAGACCAGGCACTACAGAGCTGTCCCAAGTCACCCACGAGCGGGCATTCTGGAGGTGGCCACACCATTTACACAATCCTTCAGCAAACTACCCTTTCCTACCCTATCCACATCATTTGTGGATATTGATGTGGTCGAGTTTTGTGCTGGGGGCACAGTTAGTTTGATCAAGAGTGGAGATGGAAGGCTGGTGTTCCCAGAGGGGAAGAGTTATGGCTGCAAGAGGAAATCTGTTATTATTTTTTCCCTTCATTTATTTCAAGGTCTCTTTGTGATTTTTCACATGAAAGATTCTTCCATGGAAAAAGGTAAGTCCATTCAAATTGACATTTCCTGCTGGAGCTGGATAGCAGGCAAGTTGAACAGCATGGACAGATGAGGACACGTGGAGAAGTCAAGCTGGGAGCTGAATGCTTGGGCTGCCCACCAGATGGCCAGCTTACCTGGTTTTCATTAAAAGTTTTAGTGGAATCAATGGGTTCCCCTGGAAAGATTCCTTTCCCTCAAAACAGCATCTTCCAATGGAAAATTGTTGCACGGGATAATTTTTAGATGCTTCTAATAATTATATTTTAATGTATTTATCCTTCTGACATGGGTGATGTGCAAAGTGTTACTAAGGTCACTCAAGAGAAGACATGAGAATCCAACTCAGAGGTCTCCTGCCTCTCTGCTCAAGCCATTACATGCGTAAGACGTTGGGTCAAACTACTGTTCCAAGTTCCTTTCCAGTCATGATCAATGGGAGATTTAGGTAAACCAGGAAAGCAGGGTTAGGTCCCCATGACTTTACTGCTTGTGGTGATGAGCTATTTATTGCTTCTGAATTAGCAGAGCACCCACCCATGTTGAGCCAACAACTAACTGATTAGGATGCCCGGGAACTTTCTATATAGGCGTGGTGTTCCACTTCTCAGTCTTATAGAAAAGAAGATTGAGACGTGTATTGGTGATAGTGTATAAGTGCCTTCTTGGGGAGAAGTTATACCTACGAGAGGGGTCAAAGCCTGGAGGGAGGAGTTAAAAGCCCAATTCAGTAGATGCTGAGCAGGAGAAGGAAAGGATCTCTTGCGCTACCACGTTGAAGGAAGGCCTGGCTGGGGCCAGAGAAAACCTAGAGATTGTGTGGAGGCAGGCTGGTCTGGGGCCAGTAGCTCTTCTGAGCCTGTTAGATGCCAGAGCCTTTTCTAGAGCAGATAGGCCTGTCATGGGACCCATATATTTCCTTTGTTCATCATAACTTATCCTCTTTCCTTCAGGGCTCTGTGGAGGAGGGAGCCTGAGAAGGGGCTGTGAGAAAGGCCTAGGGACAGGCCAAGGTGGGAATTAGCTCATGGAGGAAGCAGTAGGTATTTACAGACAGACCTGAGCTGCTTAAGACAGGGTACCTGGGCTGGAACCCAGAGGGTAGGGCAAGCCTGTGTTCCACTAGCAGAAAGGTGACCTGACTGGAGGGCTGATTCACAAGTAGTAGCCCACCACATGGCCAGAGTGACAGTTGGCCGGGGGTGCCAGAGAAGAAGACCCTGCTATGCCATTCCTTGCACCCCAACTAGGGAGTCACTCCTCTAGAGAAGTCGATGAAACATTGGAACAAGCTTCCATGGGCAGCAGTAGATTCTTCATCTCTTGATGTCTTCGAATCCAGCCTGGCCGCGTGTGTGGAAGATAGGCTTTAGTCAAACACAAGTTATGAGGCACAGTGATGGCGTAGCTGGGTGAGATGTAATGCCTTGTTAGATACAGTATGTTGGAGTAGAGGATTGAAAGTCCCTTCTTGCCTTGAGGTCCATGCATCTATGAACCTTCTTCTAAACAGTTGGTACTAGCCACTTTAGAGACAGGAGAGCAGACAAGGGGGATGACTGGACTCCTCTGGAGTGATAACTCCTTAGCAGTTAGCAAAGAAAACAACTCCTTTGAGGTTAGGCATTTCTCTATCTCTACAACTTTCTCACTGAGTTTAGAAGATTCCCTATTAAACTTGTTAGTAGGTTCCAACAATAAATGTATTATTTACTCCACCTTCATAGTGGTTCCAAATTCCCTTTAGTAGACGTGTTCAGGGAGAGGTTTCTCTCTTGTGTAACGAATGAGAGGAGGCATTCACTCTTTGGTATCAGGTAAAAGCCAGCTGTGCGAGGTAGGAAAATAAAGCTCTCTGTCCTTTTCAGCACTCTCTGGTCTCATTACACAGGTCCAGGAAGAGGATGGTGATAGGATATAGACCCTAGATCCTGTATCCTGGTCTCTAAAAGGCTGCATGAAAAAGTCACAGCAGGGATTACAGCTTTTATTATACTTGTTTTGGAGGAAGCACAACGTTTCTCATCAGATAAACAGAAGGTAAAGGAGAATGTATATTCTTATGCCTGATCCCTCCTGTCCAGTACATATTTTTCCTGTACACAGTAGGACCTGCTAGGGTTTGGTGAAAATTTTCCATCAAAACTCTTCATGATGGGAAATTGGATTTTCAACACAAGAAAAATGTTCATAGAAAGTGTCTGCTTTTCTTCAATGCTTTTTAAAAAAAATTTCATTGAAAATTCAATAAATCTAAAAACCAGCACATTTTTAGTTTTTTCTCTGGAGAAAAAAAGAAATCAGACTTTGACTTTGTATTTGGGAGTTTATAGCTGCTTTTTCTTTAGAGATTTTTGTTTTTAGAATTAAAAGTCAAACCTATCCATGGTGGAAATATAAGACCCTGAAAAGCTCTCTATAACCTATGGTTATGAATGACATGGCCAGAGACACTGTCTTTCTGTGAGACACGTCAGAACAGACAGGTTCAGATGTATGTAGAACACCCTGGGTTCCAGTTCTAGCCAGAGCTGAGCTGAGCTGGCCAGTGTTTGTGAGGATTCATGAGATTTTGAGCCTCCTCGCTCACACACTGAATGAAAAGCATTGTTCAGGTTTGATGTTGGTGTAATTCCAGAGGCAGTGAGACTGCAGAGGCAGGAAAATAGGGTAGAAACGTGGACAGAAACTGACAAAATAAACTTATTCTTAGGATAATGTAATTAATGCATCTCAGTAAAGAATTTAACACATATCCAGTGGGAGAAACAAAGTTTGGAATAGGAAATTGTAAATGAGGTATCTAGCTAGCTGACTGTCTGCCCATCTGTTACAATCTAGCCTTCCCTCCAGAATCTATCTTGCTTGCTTGTGTTTGTTCTTTCTGCCTATCTAACAGTTGTCTCCGTCTTCCAGTCTCTTCACAATATCTATCTATCTATCTTAATATGCCATCTGAGTGCTACCTCAGTTATAGAAGATAAAAGCAATCCTATAGAACATGAGGTTACAGTTTTATATTATTGCAAAAATGCGATCTCTAGCAGATATGAAGAAGAAATAGGCAAGTATTAAAACTCATATTGTATTGTCTCTGGTAAGTTACATGGCTAGGATTTGTAAACTTGCAAAACTTCTTAAATAAAGACATTCTTTAAAAAAACAACAAATTTTGTATTGGTTAACTCAAAACTTCAGATCTGAGTAGAACAAGGAAATAGAATAATAAATCATAGTCATAAAGTGCTGGAAAGGACCTTAAGAGGTCATCTGTTCCAGTGGTTCTCGACCAGGGGTACACATACCCCTGGGGTTATGCAAAGGTATTCCAGGGGTACATCAACTCATCCAGATATTAGCCTAGTTTTACAACTAGGCTCCATAAAAAGCACTAGCGAAGTCAGTACAAACTAAGATTTCATACAGACAATGCCTTTTTATACAGCTCTATATACTAGACACTGAAATGTACGTACAATATTTATATTCCAATTGATTTATTTTAGAAGTATATGGTGAAAATGAGAAAGTGAGCAATTTTTCAGTAATAGTGTCTGTGACACTTTTCTATTTCTATGTCTGATTTTGTAAGCAAGTAGTTTTTAACTGAGGTGAAACTTAGGGGTACACAAGACAAATCAGACTCCTGGAAGGGGTACAGTTGTCTGGAAAGGTTGAGAGCCACTGATCTATTCCATCCTGCCATGCTGACTATCTAGACCATCGCTGACGTGTTTTATCTAAGCTCTCTTAAAAATATTCGGTTAAGGGGAATTACACAATTTGCCTTGGTAACCTGTCCCTGTGCTGAACTGGAATTCATTAGAGTTCGAAAGTTTTTCTTATTATATGTAAATCTCTCCTGTTGCAGATTAAGATGATCCCTTCTTTTTCAACCCTCAGTGGACATGGAGAATAATTGATCACTGTCCCCTTTATAACAACCTTTTACATGTTTGAAGACTGTTATCAGATCCCCCATCAATTTTCTCGTCTCTACATTAAACATGCCCAATTCTTTCCACCTTTCCTCACAGGGCAGGTTTTCTAAACCTTTTAGCACCTTTGTTGCTCTTTGTTGAACTATCTCTTCAATTTGTCCATATTTTTCTTATCATTTGATTTCCAAAACTGGCTGCAATTCTGCAGCTGAGGCCTCACCAGTGCTGAGTTTAACAGAACAATTACCTCCCATAATACCCAGTCCATTACCTACATGTACCCAGTCAAAATGCGAATGGTTGAAATCCCCCATTTTTATTGGGTTTTCTGGTTTTTTAGCCTCTCTAATCTCCCTGAGTGTTTCACAATCACCACCACAAACCTGGTCAGCTGGTTGGTAGTATATATCTTTTCCTATATTCTTATTATTGAGGCGTGGAATCTTTCATGAACTCCATCTCCACAGAGAGTCTATGGTACAGTTTGATTCATTTAAGATTTGTATCAATTTGATTCTTTCACATATAGTGTTACACCCCCCATCCCTGCCAGCTGTTTGGTCATTCCTATATATTTTGTGCCCTCTTATTACTATGTGTCATTGATTATCATTGCCCCAACAAATTTCTGTGACACCTATTATATAGATTAATTTTGTTTTTTTAGGTCTCAACTTATTTTTGTTGTTTAGTTCTGGTTTTGGAGGCTGTTTTATATCGTATTTCACAGGTTGTTGTTGTTATTGCTTTTTTAGAAAGAAATATTTTTCTCAATAGAACCCATGGCAGACCCAGAACGGGGAAATCAAACGTCCATCATGGGATTCATACTCCTGGGCTTTGGGAATTTCCACAAACTGCAAATTCTTCTCTTCCTGCTGTTTCTAGTGATATACGTTGTGACCATGGCTGGGAACACGGCTATCGTGGTGCTAGTTGTGGCTGATCAGCACCTTCACACTCCCATGTACTTCTTCCTAGGGAACTTGTCCTGCTTGGAGGCCTGCTACACCTCCGCCATCCTGCCCCGGATGCTGGCCAGTCTCCTGAGTGGGGACAAGACCATTTCATTTGGTGGTTGCCTCATACAGTTTGATATCGTTGGTTCTCTGTTATGTACAGAGTGTTGTCTCTTATCAGCGATGTCTTATGATCGGTATTTAGCCATATGCAAACCACTGCATTACGCAGCCCGTATGACTAGTGGCTTTTCCCTCCAGCTAGCAGTTGGATCTTGGCTCAGTGGCTTTGCAGCCGGCACCACCGCAGCATGTTGGGTATCACAACTGACTTTCTGTGGACCCAATGAAATTGACCATTTCTTTTGTGATTACACCCCATTTATAAAACTGTCCTGCACTGACACAAGCCGGATGGTTCTTGTGCTCTTCCTCAATTCCTGCATATTTGTAACTCTCCCTTTTCTCTTAACCCTCACGTCTTACATGTGTATCATCAGCGCCATCCTGAGAATCCCTTCCAGCACCGGGAGGCAAAAGGCCTTTTCTACCTGCTCCTCTCACCTCATCGTGGTGACTGTTTTCTACGGGACCCTGATCATTGTCTACATGCTCCCAGACACGACTGCGTTGCGCGACCTGAACAAAGTGTTCTCCATCTTCTACACCGTGCTGACGCCCATGGTCAATCCCCTCATCTACAGCCTGAGAAACAAGGAGGTCAAGGAGGCTATGAGAAAAGCTCTGAGTAAGACCGTGACATTTGCAAATAATTTTGTGGGCATTTACTGTAAGCTGCAATAAAATGTGTAGAATGGGAGCTCATCATGTGGTGCAATGATGCAAACCACAGCACATGTGGGCAATCCTAAAATAGTACAGCTGTTCTAGTACCTACAGTGAGACTCCAGCTGTGAGAAGGTCAGTTAACAAGTAATGACTGCAGGGGAAGGTATTCTGTGACGCTCGAGGTCATTGGCGGCCCATGACTCCTGGCTTTGGGGAGGCTGGGTGGAAGACGAGGGGGACCGGTGCTTGTACCGTGGCCCTTCCCCCTGCTCCACCCCTCCCCCTGAGGCTCTGCCCACACTCCAACCCTGCTCCACCTCAGGATGCACTCCCGCTTGGCCCCCTCCCCCGAAAAGCCCCACCCACCATTCGTGCCTCTTGGGGATGCAAGAGACTATGGCCCTTCAAGTAATGCCCAGGCAGGGAATCGGGGTGCTGGGGGCAGCGTTAGAGACAGCAGGGCTTTGCCCCCCCAGCTGGGCAGAGGCAGGGCTGGGGAGCTTCCGGTGTCTTTATTGAATCCAGGACTTTTGCTGTCTGTCAGATTTGTGAAATGAAGTATCATTAAACAGTTACCACCCGTACTCACTGGGGACACAAGCTGATGGAGAGCTTTCCCAATCCCCTTTTTCTGTTCTTCAAACAACCACCAACCTCACCAATCTCATCATTAGACGCAAGCTGGCTACACACCGGCAGCCACCAGCACAAAGTGACACCAGCCCCTCCCCTAAGAACAGATGCAAAACCTGCAGGCCCATCTCCTCTGCTATGATGGTCAATTGCCCCACAACACACCTGTCAGGATCCGTGAGTCCTACACGTGTCTATCACAGCATGTGCTGTACCTCATCTGGTAGCAAGTCTCAGAGCAAGTCTAACAGGTCATGAAATGGCCAGGAGAGAAGGAAGCGTTTTGTAAGCTGTAATCTACTGCTTAGGGCATTCGGAGTGTGGGAGAGCGCAGTTCAATTTCCTCCTTTGCCTGAGAAGAAGGGATTTGAACATGGTTTTTCTACCTTTTAACCACATGATCTAACCACGGGGCTGAAGGTAGGATTGAAGGATCCTATTTTTATTAAGAAAAGAGACAGTAAACCTCAATTTCATTGTACACACACAAAATGACAAAAATATTTCTGTATCTGAGAATAGAAATGTACATAGGGGCAAAATAAGAAAAATGCAGCTTGAGAATGCATTAGTGTTTGATGTAAGGATATTTACCTTGTGTATTTGAAGAACGTGATGTTGTCAATTTGTGTTTTAAGGGTTATAAAGTTTTAACCTTTTTGAAACTAACAGCTGGTCTCATTAAACAATTATTGTCTGACCCATTCTGTTGTCTCACCCCCCATCATTTCCCACAGTTGTGAACATTTAAATCAATAAAAATCAGAAAAAAACGAACACATACAACTAATAACTTTGCACAACTGTGAACGTTTCAATGACAAAAATCGGGGAAAAGGCTGACAAGTCAGGACTGATGTTATGAGTCAAAATGTTTAAAAAATAAAAATTGAATTCTGCCAAGTCTCACTAAAAGATCTCTTAGTACAGCACACTTCCATCTCGGCCATTGAAGCTGTTCCACTCTGTATGAACAATGGTCAGGTCAGTCAATTCTGATGTGGAAGAGACCTGTCCAAATCCATTCTCCTCATTTCAACCACAGGAGGGAATTTAACCGGGGTCTCCCACAGCCCAAGTGGGTGCCCAAACTGCTGGCCTAAATGTTATAAGGGAAGAAACTGCCATCTCCCCACCATTCCCTCTGGCCATTTTGTGCAGTGATGTGTGTTCAGAGCCTGCCTGTGGACAAAGCTGTGCAGGTGAGATAGGCGAGGTAATGCTTATCTTCACAGGTTTATTGATTGCACTGAGGCTTAGAGGTCCAGAGGATTTAGGCACCTAGGGAATATTTAGTCAGATCTAAAGCCAGATTTTTAAAGGCACAGGAGGTTTGCAAGCAGCTCCCTGCCCTATTCCTGTTTCTAGCCTTGGGGCTGAACTGGGGCAGGAGGTCTTCCCCACACAGATAGCACTACATGCCCCAGCCCTCAGCAGCCTATTCCCAGGGCTCGCTCTGATCTGTGCACTGCAGAGGCAGCACGTGGCAGTGCCTTTCCTTCCCCTGGCCCTTTGCACTCCCAGAGGTGCTGGCAGGATCCCGGAGTGAAGCCAGGGGAAAAGCTTGGCCCTCATCTGTTCATAGGCTGTGACCCTTTAAAATTCCTCCAGAGTGCAGCTGACTTCCACTGCAGCTCCAAGCCAGGCTTTGGCTGCAACCTTCAGCTGGACAGGTTTAGTCTTGAGAAAAGACAACTGAAGGGGGACCTGATAATAGTCTTGAAATGTGGTAAGGACTATTATAAAGAAGACACTGATCAATTGTTTGCCATGTGCACAGAAGGTAGGAGAAGAAGTGATTGCTTAATCTGCAGCAAGGGAGATTTAAGTTAGACAACACTTTCTAACTATAACAATAGTGAAGCTCTGGAACAAGCTTCCAAGGGAAGCTCTGGAGGTTCTTAAGAACATTGTTGAAGGTTTTTGAGAACACGTTAGAGAAACACCTACCAGGGATGGTCTAGGTTTACTTGGTCTGACCTCAGCACAGGTGGCTAGACTTGATTACTTCTCAAAGTCACGTCAAGCCCTACATTTCTAAGATTCTATGCTAATTAATCATAAATGTAATAATTAATACTTACACTATTATTAATAACAGTGTTTTTCAATTGTAACCAAATAACACCACAGGTTTGCATTATAATCAGAACTGGTAGAAAAACAATCAGGAAATTTGAACTTCTGGCTGGAAAATCAAAAGCTGATTTTTTTCTTTCATTTTTGGCAGTCAGAAACCAATACATAAAAAAATAAAAATTGTCCCCAAACTACAAGAGAGCCAATGTTTTCAGATTTCAGGTTTTCTGTTTTATGAAGAAAAATAAAAAGTGTTCAAAGAAAGAATACAACTTCTTTTAAAATGTTCTTTTCCTCCCAAATCCAATTTTCCATTTAAAAAATGTTTAGGTGTAAAAATATCCTAATTGTCAGACTCCACCTTTCCAATTGGAGAATACATTTCTTCTTTCTGTAGATATTTTATTATTCCTATCATTATTTAGATTGTAACCTCTTCAGGGGAAGGATTGTCTCTTATTCTCGATGGGTAACGTGTCTAGCAAGATATTGGTGTCATGTAATCATAATAATAGTAATAATAATAATGAATTAATTTATTTATTCAGGTGTGAAATGAATTGATGGAAAGGATCAACCAGTCCACCATGACGGAATTCATTCTCCTGGGTTTCCCTGCCTCTTTCCAGCTGTATTACCTGACCAAGTGTGGCCTGATATTAGTGCTCTAAAAGGAAATTATTCTTCAACATCCTTTCCATGTTTCATAAAATAGATTTTTGTCTCTGACTCCAGCCTTGTTCCCAGTCCTGCTCCAGCCATTTTCGCATTCCAGCCCGACCCTTGTGTCACCAGGCTTGGTATGGGTCACAGCTGGGAGGACCAATCTCAGGTCAGACTGTCAAACAATTGGGCTGACCTCCTCACTCTGGTGGTATACGCTATAATTAGATTTAAGCAAACCAGCAACAAATGTGTGTTCCAGTACCTCTATATTAGCGTCTCATGGAGCCACAGGCAGTCCACTTAGGCACTCCATGCTATATTACCAGCCAAACAAACTGGACTTCTGTGGTAAAAGGTTAATAAAACCAAAATTAACCACACATTAGGTTTTTCCAGCCCCATGGGGCCAGTCACTTATCCAGGGAAATGGATGTCCAGGACCTTACACCAAAGATAATGTTATAGCCAATCCTTATTTATTAACTCAGAAAAAGAAAGGCAAGCTACTAAAATGCAAAAACACATAAAATACATTACAGGTGTATGTAGTCCAAAATAATACCAGGGATGTTAAATCTGCCAGTTTTCTGTAAGTCTCTCTGGGTTGCCCAAATAGTTCTTACTGCATCTGAAGAAGAGAGCTAAGTCTCTCGAAAGCTAATGTCTCCAAATGTTAAATTTGTTAGTCTTTAAAGTGCCACAGAACTCTCATTGTCTTTGCTGTATACAGACTAACATGGCTACCCCTCTGGAACAAATAGTTCTTGGGGATCTTAGTCTTTTTAGTCAAAATTTCCCCTGTCAGAATTCACCAGTCAAGAGAAGGTGGCCAGGGGACTTTATTCTCCCTTTTTATAACGTGACCCTTTTTGCTGGAAAAATCCTTGCTATGTCATTGGGTCAAGCCGTTCCATGGCATAGGTGCTTTGCCATCAGTTCTTTAATTGAACAGCAAATTCTAGTTTGCACTGTCTGTGTACATGCCATTTGAGGTGTGTTCGGGAATGAGACATGCAGTGTCTCTAGTTTACAGGTCCTTTGTTATCCCTGAAGCGCAAACCCATGGGCCTTTCTCAGATCCCATGATGTCTGAGTTTCAAACATATAGCAAAGTTTCATATCTCCACACACAATGCTGATACACACATTAGAACAAGAAAATAATACTCAGCAGATTACAATTTTTCCAATGATACCTCAGGAGGCATATTGTACAGGTTTATCACAATGTTGTAACAGTGATGACCATATTAGTGTAGACGGTCACCTTCCCCATTAGACAGCATCACACTTGGCTCCCAGCCCCACTCTTGCTTTTTTCCAAAGCTCTTGACTACTGACTCCAACTCTTATCTTTCTCTCCAGTTCCTGGTCTGACTGCCATTGCTCCAGCCACTAGGCCTGACCCTCCATATTTTGGTTTCTGACACTGGCCCAATATCTCTTGGCTTAGATAGTAAGCTATGGAGTTGGCCTATGTGAGGATATTAGCCAGAGTCAACATTTTATCTGAAATAAGTGCTACTCCTTCTTCCTTTGAAATCACTGGTAAAACTCACAGTGACTTGAATGGTCGCTTGACTGCACTCAAATAGATCAGCAAAGGTAAAGTTGAAAGAAAGAAAGAGGGACAGAATCTTGGTTTCTGTTTTGTGAAACAGCAGTGAAGATCAGAATTCAAATACTGAAATCAGACAGAATTCATATCTCCTCATACTTAGATTTTTTTTTTCATATGGTACTTTCCGAATTTCATTACTTAGGTTTGCAGGTGAACAACCTGGGAGTTCCAGGGTAAATCCCTACAGTAATTTTGATTTGACAAGACATAATTCACAGAAATTTGCCCTGAACTCAAGGTGACGTTAATCTCAAAAAATGCTGCAGGATTGGATTCCATTTGTGGTTTTCATCATTTCATGAAAAGGGAAAAGTTTTTTAGTTGTTTATTTTACTAAGTTTATTGCATCTTAAAATGTAGAGAAAATGGGCAGAGTTCTCCATTTATTAACAGAAGCTTTAGAAAAGTGTAAATGCATTTATTTCAACAGAGTGACTCCTGATTTACATCAGGCTGAATGAGAGGGGTATTAGGCCCATTGACTCTAATAGAGTTACTCTTGATTTACATGGAGGTGAGTGAGAGAGGAAGTGGGCCCATTGGCTCCTCTGGCACTCCTCCTGATTTACATCAAGATGAGGGAGAGGAGAATCAGACCCATTGATTTGAATGTGGTTACTAGTAATTTACACCTGGGTAAGTGAATGTTCCTTATTTACACAAATATGAGTGAAATTTGAATCAAGACCACTTGCTTTATTGAGCTGTGTTACAAGACACAGCATAGGAGTATTGTACTTAGATGACCCAGTTGAACATGGACTCTATCAATTTCCATTACCTGTTACAAGTGTGTCACATTGTTCACCATTTCCAAACAGCTATCCAAGCAGGTCATCAGTGATAATTCAAGTTCTGGATCTTGACCTGATGTAGATCAGTGTAGATACGCAGAAGTCAGATCAGCTAAAACAATTTACATTTCCCAAGGATTTGGACTGAGGTCATTCCTGTTCTAAGTATCTGTCAATATGCACATATATACAGAAATACTTTAGTGTCCTAAATATGTTCTTTGGTCAAAGTTCTGGAGTTATCGGAACAAGGAAATTGCCCTGAAGCAGCATCCTGTCTCCAATGATGGCCATTATCAGCTGTTTCACAGACAGAAGAATTGTATGATAAATCATGGACAACATTTACTCCTAACTCAGAGAGTCAGTAGCTCACTCACATCGCAAAAAATGAAGTCCTTATAAATATCAAAGCCGTTATTTAATTCTGAAGATATATTTAACTAAATAATATCCAGAGGCAATGAATTCTACAGGCCAGCTAGTCATGTAAATGGGAAGAGAGACAGGCAAAAAACCATAGACAGGCACACAGAAAAAAAAGAAAAATTGATAGATAGACCGATAAATACTGTGGATCCCAAGGATTTATTTGTTTCTACCTGAAAAACTGCTCCCAATAATAAATAACTATTTGGCAAGCATTTGTTGTTGTGTTGCACATTACCGTGACCCACTGGATTTCATCTCTATGTTCAAGGACAATGTTCATTTTTTCAAACATTTCTTGCCCAGTGACCTTCTCAAAGCGTCTTTCACGTCTTTGTTCCTAAGATTGTAGATGAAGGGATTCAGCATGGGAATGAAAAGGGTATAAAACACGGACACCACTTTTCCTTGGTAGAGAGAAGATAGCCAAGTAGGCTGGGCATACATGAAAGCAATGGTCCCATAAAATAAAGTCACAGCCACCATGTGGGAGGTGCAGATGGAGAAGGCTCTGTGCCTGCCCTCGGCAGAACGAATCCTAAGGATAGTGGAGAGGATATAAAAGTAAAAGATGAGCACAATCTTGCTATGATGAGTCGGCATAGGGTAAACATCACAGGATTATTGACGTACGTGTCACGGCAGGACAGACTAATCAGGGGAGGGCCATCATAGAAGAAATGATCAATCTCAATAGACCCACAGTAGCTCAGGGAAAAGGTGAAGCCTGTTTGTACCATGGAACTCACACAGTCACTGATATAGGATCCCACCACCAGCTGAACGCAAACCCACTTGGACATGGCAATGGGATATTGGAGCGGGCTGCAGATGGCAGAGTATCGATCGTAGGCCATCGCTGCCAGGAGAAATGCTTCAGTGGTGAGGAAGGGAGCAAAGAAGAAGAATTTGGTGGCACATCCCTTGTAGGAAATGGCTTTTCTCCCTGCTAGGAAGCTCCCCATGGCTCTTGGGGTGATGGTGTAGGAGTAGCAGAGGTCTAAGAGGGACAGATTCATGAGAAAGAAGTACATGGTGGTCTGAAGGTGAGAGTCAGCTCTAATGATGACTAACAGGATGGTGTTTCCCAGAATGGTTGTTATGTAAATCTATGGGACCATCACAAAGGGCACAGTCTGAAACCCTGATCCTCTTCCAAACCCAAGCAAGATGAATTCTATCCCTGCTGTGAGGTTTCCATCTCCTACTGGCTCCATTGCTGACATTTACTTTAGAAAACAGAACAAGATAAAAGGTAAAAAAGAGTCAAATATAGAAGATACATTAAAGCTTCTCCTAAGAGTTCTTGAAACCAATGGGAAGTAGACACCCAGATGTTTTGGAATATCCCAGTAGATGCCTAAATACCTTAAAAAATCTGACACCAGAGTTTTTTCAGCGGGGTTGAAATTTTTTACTTCAAAGCCCAAATTAATCATCTTTCCCCTATAATCATGATTCAAGACTCTTCTTCTTGTCTGAGTAAGACATGGGCAAAATCCTCTAAGGGCAATGCCATTGATTTATAAAGAGTGCTGGAAATGGGCCCTGTTACATCAATTATTCCACTCCTTTTAGTATCTGAATCAGTATATAAATATATGATTTATTTATTCAGCATTTTGCCTTCTAAGAGATTGAAATGTCTCTAGATGAGAGCTTTAGCCTCTGTACAGAATATCCTTACTCAGGGACATTCAGTGGGTGTTTTTCCTGAGTACTGACAGAACAAAATATGAGAACAAATGTAAGGATGCAGTATTTACTTTTAACTACAAGTTACTTCAATTTTAGCTGGATTGTGTGTTAAGTTTTTGAGTCTGCCACCCTTACTCACATTAAGTATTACCTTTCTCCCAGCGTATCTCCCTTGATAACAATGTTCATTTCAACTGTTATATAATTAACCTTGTAAATACACATATTCATGGTTCATCACCCTACATTTGAGTCTCTTCCATCAGATGGAGGGCAGTTGGAATAAGGCCACTGGAATCTAGGTCCGCAACCTACTGATGTTCAGATAATTCTGTCAAGATGTGGATGGATTTCCTAATGTCTTGGTATGGGATAAAACTGGTTGGAAAACAACAGCTAAAACAATTAACAACATATTTTTAAAGAAGTATGGACTTTGACATTTTGAAATGCTCCATGTTTTGACTGAAACCTAGCAAGGAAAACCAAATAAGCCATTTCAGGTGTGACCCGCTCTGCCAGGTGGTTATGGGAGCCCGAAGGAGTGGCTTCAATTTTTCTATGTACTTCTTTTAAAGATCCTTGATGAGCAATTTTTTCCCACTGGCAGGCACCAATTCCAGGGGATACAATAGAGACAATTTAATTGGTGTGAGAAGTGGGGGAAGTAAGACAACAGACTGGATTTGGGGAAAGCAGCAACTAATAAATTAACAAGTTCGCTGATGGGAGACTCCCCCAGGGTATCTTAGCCCTCCTTCAGCCGATGGAAGTGGCTGATGCGTTCTGGAAAATTCCCTGTACCCCTACTCACCCCTCACCCTTAGGTGTCCCTTGCCCTATGGTGCCTGCCAGAAGTCTTTGTCAGGGCTACTCCAGACATATTTATTATTGGTGTCTTGTTCTTCTATCTCCCAACAAGGTAAATTTCACTTTACACCCCCCCTAAACTCAAAATTGAACTGTGCTTTAACCAAAATGCTCCAAACTGTCGTGTGAATGAAATGCAAATGAGGCCGGATCCATTCAACCAATTTCTTTGCTCTCCAATAGACAATGGCCGAGATCTCCTTCAGCAGTGGAGTCCTTCCACAGCTGCAGTTCTTAACCTGCGCTGGGCCCCTCTTCCCCCATTTCATCCCCAGGTGACTGTGCTCAGCTCCCTTCTTTCTGAGGCTTAGATCACAGGCTTTACAGACAGAGAGAGAGGAAGAGACTTTCCCTGATGGACAGTATGTAGCACTTTTTAAAGACACTTTTCTTCAAGAGGTGGCAACTTCTTCAAAATCAAATGTCTCGCTGAAATTCCTTTTGCCCGCTGTTATCACAATGATCACTTTAAAACCAATGTTAGTAAAAGAGATTAGAGAGGAAATAATATTCAGGGTTATCCAGGGAGATCACAGCATGTTTTAGACAGAAGCTACCTGTGTACAGAACTTTCTGTGTTTCCACCCTTGGCCAGTTTTCCCTGTTCTCTGAGCTACTGTTTAACTCCACAGCAGAGGAGAGGAAACATTTTAAAATAAATCATACATCCCCAGCAGATGGCAGAGTGCCACATCTGAACCCACCAGCGTATGCCACACCTGGAATTCTTTAAAATCTATCTGTCTACAGCTTAGATTGCTGGTTGACAATGTCGCTATTAAGCAGGGCCGGATTAACGCAGGGGCTTTAGAGGTTGCAGCCCAGGGCCTCGGGCTAAGGGGGGCCCCGCAAAAATAAATCCCCACCCCTCTCCCACGTGACATGGACCCAGCAACCTGGCCAGGGGCCGCTCCCGGCCCCATGCAGCACCGCGTAGCAGCAGAACCCCCCCAGCCCTGCCCCTTCCCCCCCGCTCCTCTCCCAAATGACATGGGCCCAGTGTGAGTGTGCGCGCTATTCAAAAACATCTCGCGTGCCATGATTGTCACATGTGCCATAGGTTGCCGACCCCTGTTCTACACTGCACTGTTCTATACTGTTAGTACTACAATGTAACCACAGAACAGCTTTATGTTCATTAAAAGACAAGTTTAGCATAGCGTTAGTAGCCTTGATGTCATAATTGTGATCATTTTGTTTTAAATTAGGAATAAGACTTTGTACAGGGGCCCCACAATATCTACTAGCTCCAGGCCCACAGGAGAGTTAATACGGCCCTGCTATTAAGGTCCTGATGCTGCAAACAAGCACTTATTCCTCTGAGTGACTTGTCTCAAACACTTGTCAGAGATGGACTAGGCATGCGTAATCCCACCTCAGTGCATGGGGCTGGACTAGATGACCCCTCAAGATGCCTTCCAGCCCTGCATTTCTATGATTCTCTGACAGCAGTCTCATTTAAATCAATGAGCTGATTCCCATCAATAAACGTTCTAATGTTATTTACCTGTTTCCAGGGGCTACATGTCCACCTGCATATCTCGGGAACTCATTGTGTCACAGCTGGACAGAGAATAAGGAAGAAAAATAATGAAACAGTTTGTCATAATTTGGTTTTACTTTTTCTTTTTACCCCAGATTTTTGTGCAAATTAAAAAGAACCTGGACACCCTCTGTTCTGTCTCTGTTCAATGGCAAGGATAATTTTTTCAAGGATTTGTGGCCCAAAGTCCTTCTCAAAGCTTCTTTCACGTCCTTGTTCCTCAGGCTGTCGATGAAGGGATTCAACATGGGGATGACAAAGGTGTAAAACACGGATACAGCTTTCCTTGGGTACAGAGAAGATAGCCAAGTGGGCTGGAGGTACATGAAAGCTGTGGACCCATACAATAAGGTCACAGCCACCATGTGGGAGGCGCAAGTGGAGAAGGCTCTGTGCTGCCCTTGGTGGAGCGAATCCTGAGGATGGTGGAGATGATATAGATGTAGGAGATGAGCACAGTGAGGGCAGTGCTTGCTATGATGAGTTCGCATAGGGTAAACATCACAAGATTATTGACGTACGTATCACTGCAGGAGTGATTAAGCAAGGGAGGGCCATCACAGAAGAAATGATCAATCTCATTAGACCCACAATAGTTCAGGGTAAAGGTGAAACTTGTTTTCACTGTGGAATTCACACAGCCGCAGACATATGACCCCGCCGCCAACAGAACACAAACCCACTTGGACATGGCAACAGGATACCGCAGCGGGTTGCAGATGGCGGAGTATCGATCATAGGCCATTGCTGCCAAGAGAAATGTTTCAGCGGTGAAGAAGAGAACAAAGAAGAAGAATTGGGTGGCGCATCCGTTATAGGAAATGGCTTTGTTCCCTGCTAGGAAGCTTGCCATGGCTCTTGGGGTGATGGTGGAGGAGTAGCAGAGATCTAAGAGTGACAGGTTCACGAGGAAGAAGTACATGGGGGTGTGGAGGTGAGAGTCGGCTGTAATGATGAGGACCAGGACAGTGTTCCCCAACATGGTTATTATGTAGATTGCTAGGAATGTCACAAAGGGGATCATCTGGCGGCCTGGAGCACGTCCAAACCCCAGAAGGATGAATTCTGTGACTGCTGTGCGGTTCCCCTCTCTCACTGGCGCCATGGCTGTTAAATCCTTAGGAAAAGGAATGAGATACAGATTAAAGAAAGGACAAATGAAGAAGATGTAAATGAAGGGCTTAGTGAAAAGAAAAAGGATGGTCATGGGAAAAATGCCCTGGTCTGAGGGTGGCAAATGAATGTTCATTTTCCAGCTCTGCCAAAGACTCCTGGTGAGGCATTGGCCCAGGCACTTGGGCTGGGATTTCCAAAGTAGCCAAAGGGAATTGGGTGCGCAACTCACATTCAATTTCAATAGGATTTGGTCACCTGAGATGAGATTTATAAAAGTGTTTATGGGCCTAATGGAATTTTCAAAAGCACCTAGAAACCAAAATCTCATTGATTTCAAGGCCAGGTGGAGCCATTCTGATGAATACCTTTTATCCAAAATACTGAAATACACTAAATTAATCATAACTTGAGCAGGGGGTTGGACTAGATGACCTCCTGAGGTCCCTTCCAACTCTAATATTCTGTGATTCTATGATAAACACCTTTAAAATATAAACATAAATATAAAATATAAAACATAAATATAAACATAAATATGATTACTAAGTTGATCATAAATACCTTTAAAAACCTGAGGTTTATTCCTTGAGCTCTTGTGAAAATTTTCAGCTTTGCTATTTCTGCCTCTCGGTTCCCTGTTCTGACAATGAAGATAACATTATTTCCCGATCGCACAGTGTGCTGTGCTGTCATTAATATTTTGGAAGATACAAAAGTATCTTCTGAGTGATTTTAAAAGCAATCACCCAACTGCCATTGACTTTCTATAATATTTGGATACTTACGTCTATTCAAAATTTCATCCTAGATAGATTGAATTTGATGACAAATGTGCCTTTGATTTCACTGTAAGACGATCAGGCCTTTGTAATCTATGTGAAATAAATTCCTAATAAAATTTGAGCTGCTCTTTCGGAAGGCTTCTTTCCTAGACTAGTAGCCATAGTAACCAGCTTTTCCTGGCAGTTGCAACACAAAGCACGGTTAGTCTGCCAAGTTGAACAATTGCAGAATCTATCCACCCATGTGTGAAAACCATTGATTTATAAAAAGGTGGCAGAACTGGGACTTTAACATCAGCTATTCCATTCCCTATCAGTCTAAGAATTAACATATTTGATTTATGTATTGGACTGGAGATAGGCAAACACAGTACCTGTGTTAGAAAAGGGGAGCAAAGAGGATGTGGGGAATTATAGAGCAACTTCAATACCTGGAAAGACACTCAAACAAATTATTAAACAATTAATTTGTAAAAGCCTAAAGGGTAATAGGGTAATAAGGAATGATTAATTTGTAATGCAGGAGGTGCCGTGCCTAAGGCCCAGCAAGCCCGGCACAAATTAAGCACGAATTAGAAGGAATGTCCAGCAAGGATTTGTCAAGAGGAAATCATGCCAAAGCAACCTATTTCCTTCTTTGACAGGACTGGTGACCTACTGGACGGGGGAAGTTGCAGACGTACTATATCTTGATTTTAACAAAACTTTAGAAACAGTTCACATGACATTCCCATAAGCAGACTAGGGAAATGTGGTCTTGATGAAATTACTGTAAGGTGGATGTAACACTGTACTGGGGATACCCAGAGGTAAGAGTCACTGTGATAGCTCTCTACCTCAGCAAGAGTGAGCTTTGCTGGTGAGTAGACTGTGTCAGCTCCCTGCCACACCAGCCTGTCTTCCTCACAGCAAAGTCCTCCAGGCTCTTTCAGCCCAAATCTTGCCTAGCAGGTAACAATCAGTGAACTCCAAATCCCCAGCTTCTCAGAGACATTTCTGTGCAATGCAGAGCAACTCTCACTGTACATTAGAATAAAAGAAGATTAGGGTCGGAAGAAACAGAAGGAGATCATCTAGTCCATCACCCTGCTCAAAGCAGGACCAACCCCAACTAAATCATCCCAGCCAGGGCTTTGTCAAGCCTCAGTTTAAAAACCTCTAAAGATGGAGATTCCACCACCTCCCTAGGTAACCCATTCCAGTGCTTCACCACCCTCCTAGTGAAAAACTTTTTCCTAATGTCCAACCTAGATCTCCCCCACTGCAACTTGAGACCGTTGCTCCTAATTCTGTCATCTACCACCACTGAGAACAGCCTAGCTCCATTCTCCCTGGAACCCCCTTTCAGGTAGTTGAGGGCCATTATCAAATCCCCCCTCACTCCTCCCTTTTGCAGACTAAACAAGCCCAGTTTCCTCAGCCTCTCCTCAAAAGTCATGTGCCCCAGCCCCCTAATCATTTTAGTTGCCCTCCACTGGACTCTTTCCAATTTGTCCACATCCTTTCTGGCGTCGGGTGCCCAACACTGGACACACTACTCCGAATGTGGCCTCACCAGCGCAGAAGAGAGGGGAAGAATCCCACTCACAGAAGACATTGAGGCTCCCACTCTGTTAAAGAGCTAGAACCCTACAGCTTATTAATTTAACTGGGGTATAGACTCACTTTCCTTCAAACACAGCATTGGATCAGTTTATAGTAAAAGTAAACAAGTTGATTAAACAAACAACTTGGTTAAGTGATACCAAGTCAAAGGAATACAGGCAAACAAACAAAAGTAAAAATACCCATACTAATAGCTAACACCTAACTTAATAAGCGAGAGCCTTTGTACAAGGTAGGTTCTTCTTCTATCTGCCTTTCCCAGCAATGGCTAATTAGCATTCAGCCAGGATCCCCGCAGGTTCCAAGGTGCTGGTTTTCCTTGTCTCCTCAGGTGGAGTATAACTTAGGGGCTGTCTTAATAATCCAGTAACCGTTTGAAATGTATTCTTCTGAAACATATCCCCAGATAAAGTCCTTTGTCCCTGATGGCTCTCTGGGGTAGCTTCCATGCTGCCTTCTGCCCTGCTAGTCATTGTTACAATGTAAATTATCTCTTCCTGCAACTGTGATACAAACAAATAGCTTGTTGAATTTGGCCACACCTGGTTTGAGGTGTGGACCTTTTTCCTTTATCTGGAGAAAATCTGTTTATCGACTTATCCTGACATGCCAGGTTTAAACCTATTTTAGTCAGACTCAAAAGTATTATATGAGCGAGTACCCATAATTCCACATGCAGCATTATGGTTGCCCTCCGCTGTACTCTCTCCAACTTGTCACATCCTTTTTGTAGTGTAGATCAGGAACAGTCAACATGGATTCACCAAGGGAAAGTCATGCCTGACCAACCTGATTGCTTTCTATGATGAGGTGACTGGCTCTGTGGATGTAGGGAAGGCGGTGGATGTGATATCCCTTGACTTTAGCAAAGCTTTTGATATGGTCTCTCACAGTATTCTTATCAGCAAGTTCAAGAAATATGGGTTGGATGAATGCACTATAAAATGGATCGAGAACTGGCTAGAGCATAGGGCTCAACCAGTAGTGATCAATGGCTCCATGTCTAGCTGGCAACCGGTCACAAGCGGAGTGTCCCAGGGGTCGGTCCTGGGGCCAGTTTTGTTCAACATTTTCATTAATGATCTGGAAGATGGGGTAGATTGCACCCTCAGCAGGTTTGTGGATGACACTAAGCTGGGTGGAGTGGTAGATACCCTGGAAGGTAGGGATAGGATACAGAAGGACCTAAAAAAACTGAAGGATTGGGCCCAAAGAAATCTAATGAGGTTCAACAAAGAAAAGTGCAGAGTCCTCCTCTTAGGAAGGAAGAATCCCATGCACAGCTACAGACTGGGGACCGACGAGCTAGGCAGCAGTTCTGCAGAAAAGGACCTAGGGGTTACAGTGGATAAAAAGCTGGATATGAGTCAGCAGTGTGCCCTGGTTGTCAAAAAGCCTAATAGCATATTGGGCTGCATTAGGAGGAGCATTGCCAGCAGGTAACGGGAAGTGATTATTCCCGTCTATTCGGCATTGGTGAGGCCGCATTTAGAGTATTGTGTCCAGTTTTGGGGCCCCCACTACAAAAAGGATGTGGACAAGTTGGGGAGAGTCCAGTGGAGGGCAACAAAAATGATGAGGGGGCTGGAGCACAGGACTTATGAGGAGAGGCTAAGGGAACTGGGCTTATTTAGTCTGCAAAAGAGAAGAATAAGGGGGGATTTGATAGCAGCCTTTAACTACCTGAAAGGGGGTTCCAGGGAGGATGGGGCTAGGCTGTTCTCGGTGGTGGCAGATGACAGAACAAGGAGCAACGGTCTCAAATTGCGGTTGGGGAGGTCTAGGTTGGACATTAGGAAAAAGGTTTCACTAGGAGGGTGGTGAAGCACTGGAATGGGTTACCTAGGGAGGTGGTGGAATCTCCATCTTTAGAGGTTTTTAAGCTGAGGCTTGACAAAGCCCTGGCTGGGATGATATAGCTGAGGTTAGTCCTGCTTTGAGCAGGGGGTTGGACTAGATGACCTCCTGACGTCCCTTCCAACTCTAATATTCTATGATTCTATGATTCTATGAGAATGAAACGTGAATTGTCAGGCAGGAGGGAGTTTACTAGTGGATTTCTTCAGGGTTCAGTCTTGAGACCAATCTTATTTACATCTTTCATTAATGAGCTTGGCAGAAAAAGTGGGAGTTTGCTAATAAAATCTGCAAATGACACAAATTTGGGATGTATTACCTGAATGGAGGAGGCCTGGAGTATCAGAGAAGAAGATTGTTTGATCTTGAAAACTGGAGCAATAGAAATGGAGAAGAAAGAACAACAAGAATTTTTGCTATAAACTGAAGATCTACCAGTTGGAAGCACCAGAGTTGGAGAAAGACCTGGGTTTATTGGTCAATCACAAGATGATTATGACCCACCAATATGATGTATCCATGAAAAAGGCTAATTAAATCCTGGGATGCATCGGGCAAGAAATTTCCAGATGAGATAGGGAAATGTTAGTACCATTAAACAAGGCACTGCTGAGACCCCATCTGGAATAATGTGTGCAATTCTGGCCTCCCATGTTTAAGAAAGATGAGTTCAAATTAGAACAGGTGCACAGAAAGACTACTAGAATGATTGAACAAAATGGAGAACCTACTTTACAAGAGGAGACTTAAGGATATTGGCTTGTTTAGCCTAAGCAAATGAAGGCTGAAGGGAAATATAACTGCTTTCTATAAATACATTTGAGGTATAAATATCAGGGAGGGAAAGGAGTTATTTACATTAAGAGCCAAAGTTGGCACAAGAATAAATGGATACAAACTAGATGGTGGAATCTCTATCCTTAGAGGTTTTTAATGCCTTGACAAAGCCCTGGATGGGATGATTTAGTTGGGGTTGGTCCTGCTTTGAGCAGAGGGTTGGACTAGATGACCTCTTGAGGTCCCTTCCAACCCTCATTTTCTATGGTTCTATGGCCATCAACAAGTTTAGGTTTGAAATTAGATGAAGATTTCGGACCATAAGAGGAGTGAAGTTCTGGAAAAGCCTCCAAGGGGAGCAGTGGAAGCAAGACATCTAACTGGTGTCAAGACTGAGCTTGAAAATCTTAAGGAGGGGATTGTGTGATGAGATTTCCTACAATGGTATGTAGCCCATCTGCGGCTGCTAACACCAAATACCTCCAACAGCCAGTGATGGGACACTGGATGGGGAGGTCTCTGAGTTATTTCAATGAATTCTTTCCCACGTATCTAGCCAATGGGTCTCTCCCACATGCGGAGGGTCTAACTCGGTGTTTCTCAACGACCAGTCCATGGACCGGCACTGATCTCTGTGTGTTCCGCCAAGGCGGATGGTTCTTATTTTTAGATCTCAGTGGTGAAGAGACAGGCGGACAGGAAGTGCCCAAACAAGCAGTTTATTTAAGCAGCACCCAAGTTATCAGGGATACAAATCTTAGGCTATTATTACAACATCCAGGCTGCTAGGAGTACAAATCAGGGATCCAGGCGCTTACCAGCACGAGGGCGAGGAGACCCATACTCCGCCCTATGAAGCAAGTTGCAACCAGGGAACCGGCCCACCCGAGGCATCCGCTAGCACTTCAACGGATCCACGGAGAGTCTTAACAGGGCGGTGCCCTAATATACCCCTTTTTTTCTAAGCCCTACAATGAGCTTTACCCAGCAATAAATGACGTATATCTCAATCCACTTAGGGATTGGGCCTTAAGGCTTATTTCCTATTAGTCTATTGGTAGCTGGCTAGGAACCATTCCAATATGCTGACGTTAGTACCCCATAGCAGAAGCTGACCTGTAACTGGTTTATGTGGTTAGCTTATTTAGCAGAAGCTGCCCTACAGTTAGTCTAAACCTGAGTGTATGGTCAGGCATTTAGCAGAAGTAGACCTCCAAGGCACACCTTGTGGTCAGACATCTGCTGCTGATAGCAGCCGGGGCCCCTCCAGACCCAGGGAAGGTCGTTCCTCTTAGCCTGTAAAGGACATTTTCAAGCCTGGCCCATAAAGGGCCTGTTAGTACTTATGAAGCCTGTTATAGATTTTAGGGTCTTGCCTTGTCATGCTAAGCTGAATCCGTGTTACAATATTCTTGCGCGCCCTTACACCCTGAGATCTCCCTGATGCAGTATAGGAAGCCAGTCCCTGGAATCAGAAAGGTTGAGAAACACTGGTCTAACTGATTGCCGTATTTGGGGACTGGAGGGAATTTTCCCACAGGTCATATTGGCAGACTGTAGAGGTTTTAGCTTTTCTCTGAAATGTGGAGCATGGGTTATTTGCAGGTTTGAATTAGAGTAAATGGTGGATACTCTGTAAATTGAAGTCTTTAAATCATGATTTGAGGACTTCAATAACTCAGCCAGAGGTTCAAGATCTATTGCAGGAGTGGGTAGGTGAGATCCTGTGGACTGCAATTTGCAGGAGGTCAAACTAGATGCTCATGCTGGCGCCTTCTTGGCTTAATGTCTATAAGTCTGGGTCCATCCTGGCTCTACTACTAGTCAATATTTTCATTAATGACTTGGATAATGGAGTGGATAGTCCTCTTATAAAATTTGTGGGTGACACCAATCTGGGTGGGGTTTTCAAGCACTTTGGAGGACAGGATTATAATTCAAAAGGATCTTGACAAATTGGAGAATTGGTCTGAAATTAATAAGATGAAATTCAATAAAGGAATGTGCAAAGTACTTCACTTAGGAAGAAAAAAATCAACGTTAACTCTACAAAACAGGAAATAACTGATTGGGTGGGTAGTACTGGAGTAGTACTGGAAATGATCTAAGGGTTATAGTGGAGCACAAATTGAATGTGAGTGAAAAATGGATAAAGGGTAACATCATCCTGGGGTGTATTAACAGGAGTGTTGTATGCAAGACACAGGAGGTAATTGTCCCCCTCTGCCTGGCACTGGTGAAGCTGCAGCTGGAGCACAGTATCGGATTGTGGGCACTGTACTGCAGAAAAACTGCAGACAAATTGAAAAGAATCCCAAGGACAGCAAGAAAAGAGATCAAAGGTTTAGAAAACCTGACCTATGAGGAAAAATTAAAAGAACTGGGCATGTTTAGTCTTGAGAAAAGACGACTGGGAGCCTTCTGAGAGGTAAAGGGCTGTTATATAGAGAAGTGTGATTAATTGTTCTCCATGTCCACTGAAGACAGGACAAGAAGTAAAGGGTTTAATCTGCAGCCAGGGAGAGTTAGGTTAGACATTAGGAAAATCTTTCTAACTATGTGGATTGTTAAACTCTGAAATAGGCTTCCAAGGGAGGTTGTGGAATCCCTGTCATAGAAGGTTTTAAAAAACAATTGGACAAGCACCGGTCAGGGATGTTCTAGGTTTATTTTGTCTGCCTCAACACTGGGGGATAGGCTAAATTACTTCTCAAGGTCTCTTCCAGCCCTAGATTTCTATTATTTCAATGATTATATCTTCTCCTGTGAGATTTTAAGAGTTCCACTTGTGAGCTTTTACCTTTATAGAAAATATACTCTGGCCTTATAAAGGTAAACTCAAAGAGAGTTTTGTCTGAGGAAGGAAGGAGTAAAGTTTTAGTAAGAATGTGAGGACATGGGATTTTATTTTAACTGAAAGATACTGCAACAGAAGTTGGATACTGACATTTAGCATCAGATTCTGTCACCATTGCTCACACTGCGTAGTAGCTTATTGCCAGAGTAGTTCCCTTGTTAAGTGGATATTTCTTTTCCACTGTACTAGGCTTAAAATTGTAAGGGTATCCACAGATTGCCTCCGTAGACATGCTTCTCCTCCATCAGATGAATGGCAGCTGGGATCTTGTCACTGGCATCTAGGGCAACACCTGAAGATGTTCAGAGAATCGTAGGAAGATGCAGAGATATCTCTGTTTCTCTGATTCCAGTTAAGTGTTAATACTTCCTCACACTAGATTATTGATGCTGGGATTTTCAGTGGGGTTCATCATCTATTGAACTGACAGAGCTAGAATTTTCAGTCTCTACTGTGTACCATGGATTCTTTTTTTGGAGGGAAACCTTTGAAAGTCTTCTTTCATTCCCTTTTTTCTCCATTTCAGCCCTTTCTCAAGCCCTCCCGCCAGCCCAATCTGTCCTTATACTCTTGAAGGATGTTAGGGGTATTAAGACATTCATTTCAAATGGATATCTTTGAATAAGGAGGTTAATTACATTTGAAGACACATGGAAAGGTTAGTTAGTCGATCCCCCTAAGCAGAGATAGGACCAAGTACACCTAGATCATCCCTGACACGTTTGTGTAACTTGTTGTTATAAAACCTCCAATGACAGAAATACCAGAGCCTCCCTTCAGATCATATTCTAGTGCTTAACTATCCCTATAGATAGAAACTTTCACCTGCTATCTAACCTATATCACCTCTGCTGCAAATTAAGCCAGTTACTTCCTGTCCTATATGCAGTGGACATGGAGAACAATTGATCTCTGTCTTCTTTATAACACCTCTTAACATATCTGAAGACTGTTTTCAGATGTCCCCCACTCTCCAGTCTTTTTTCTCAAGACTAAATATGCCCAGTTTCAAAAATGTTCTTTATAGGTCAAGTTTTCTAAACCTTATATTGTTTTTGTTGCTCTCCTGCACTCATCTTTGCCCACATTGTCCACATCTTTCTTAAAGTGCGGTGCCCAAAACTGACAGCGTACTACAGATGAGGCCTCAACAATGACAAGTAAAGCAGAACAATCACCTCTCATATCTTACAGATAATACTCCTGCTAGGATATCCCAGAATATTGGCCTTTTACACAATTGTGTCACATTGTTCATTCATATTAAATTTGTGATCCACTGTAAGCCCCAGATTCTTTTCCGGAATTCTACAACATAGCCAGTTGTTTCCCATTTTATAGTTGTGCTTTTTTAAAATTCCTCAGTTCACTACTTTTCTTTACTGAATTTTGTCTTGTTGATTTCAGACCAAGTCTCCTCCAAAGTGCTTGTAAATCTCACCCTGCTTGGTGTTATTCACAAATTTCATAAACATACTCTCCACTCTATTATCCAAGTCATTAATTAAAATACTGAATAGTACTAGATGAGAGCAGAGCCCTTCAGGATCTCACAAGATATATCTCCCCATCTTGATGGCAACCATTGATAATGACTCTTTGAGTAAAGTTTTTCAGTTTTGTACCTACCTTATAGTAATTTCATCTAGACCACTTTTCCCTACTTTGCTTATGAGAATATCATGTGAAACATTCAAAGTAGATCACATCTATCGCTTCCTCCATCCACTAGGTCAGCAACCCTGTCAAAGAAGGAAATTAGATTGCTTTGGCATTAAATACCTCAGCCTTCTTGATATGATCCTTTATTGGCTTTCCTTTCCCACTCAGTAGATGCACTATACGTTCCTTCATCCATCTCTTGCTCCTAACGTCATATTAAAGAACCTTTTTTTAGTGCCCTTTGTACTCATCATTAACAATCTGTCTGTTTCCACTTTTGGGGATTCCTTTTTTATTTTCAGGACATTAAAGCTCTCCTGTTTGAACCACATTGGCTTCTTACTATCCTTCCTATCTTTCCTTCACAGCGGAATAGTTTGCTGTTGCACCTTTAATATTGTATCTTGGAGAAACTGCCAGCTCTCACGAACTCATTTTCCCCTTCGATTTTCTTCTCATGGGACCTTACTTGCCAGTTCTCTGGGTTTCTTAGTCTGTTTTTTTTAAATTTCATTGTCCTTATTCTGTTGTTTTCATTCCTTCCTTTCCTTAGAATCATTACATTTATTATTTCATGATCACTTTTACTCAAATTGCCTTCAGATGCTCAACCAATTCCTTCCTCTTAGCCTGGATCAAGTCTAAAATGACCACTCCCCTGGTTATTCCCTCCACCTTCTGAAAAAAAAACCAACAACCACTTTTCCCCTGCATGTTCCAAAAATATACCAAATATTTTGTATTTTGTCATATTACTTTTACAAAAGAAGTCTGAGTAATTAAAGTCCCCCGTTACTATTAGGTCTTGTGGTTTGGACATTTTTGTTAACTATTCTAGAAATGCCTCATCTAATTCCTCTTCCTGATTTGGTGTTGTATAGTAGACCAGGACATCATCCCTGGGGGCTTTTTTATAACCTTTTAGCTTTACTCAGAGATCTTCAACCTCTGCTCTCCTGCTGGACCTCAGAACAAGAGTATATGCTCTTGATATATAATGCAAAACCTCCTTTTCCCCCTGTCTGTCATTCCTGATCAAGCTATACTGCTCTATATCATTATTCCAGTCAGGAAATGTATTCCATCAAGTCTCTGTGTTGCCATTAAGTCATCGTGGTGTATGAGGAGACAAAAATACCGGCTACTTCTTGCTCTTTCATCTAGTAGAAAAAGGCATAACAAGAACCAATGACTGGACATAAAAACCAAGCAACTTCATATTATAAATAAGGTGCATATTTTTAACAGTGAGGGAGAGTAACCATTGGAACAAACTACCAAGGGAGATTGGATTCTCTATCTCTTCATGTCTTTTTATTAAGACTAGATAACTGTCCGGAAGATATCCTTTAGTCTAACATAAATTGTTGGGCTCAATACAGGGTAATGGGGTGAGTTTCTATAGCTGGCATTTTGCATAAGATCAGGTTAGACAATCTCAAGGTCCCCTCTGGCATTATCATCTATTAATCTACAAATCTATGTTATCACCCTAAGGCAGCAAATTATTTAATTTAAGGTGGTTTTAAAAAGTCTTACAAGCTACTCATTTGGGAGCCATTGTCATGTGGATTCAACCAGGCACAGTGAAACTCATTCACACTCATACTGCCTCCACCCAATACTTCACTGTTAAAAATGCATATTAGCATAGTTCACATTAGCATGTAGCCCTGATGGCAGACATTGAAAAGGATAAAAGTTACGTACTTAAGAAAGTCCTTTGAACTTCGTGAATCTTATGACATGTCTTGAATATTGTTGGCTGTTGCTGGTGATTGTCTCTGCTCCGCTAACTCTTTTGTCAGCCTGTGGAAATTATCTGAAGTTTCTGATGTTATTGGTTCCTTCACCCTGCTAGGGACAGCTACAGATGATGGAGAAATGCCTCTTCACCTAGTCCCGTGGCTTCTGGAGATAAAAATACAATAAAATAAGCTGATGACCGATCTCTGACACAGCTTCTTAAAGTTTCATGGTTTTATTTTCCCTCCCTTCCGTGATTCCCCCAGGGGTCCCAGGACAAATCAGATTAGGGTTTTTCCCCTACAGTTTACTAGGCCATTCAACCAATAGGGCTAGATTCAGACATTGTTATTAAACTCAAGATGGTGGGCGGAGTTCTCGCAATTTTAGAGACATCATCTGAAAACTCAGCAGCTTCAGCGCTGCACAACTAAACATTGCTGAGTGTCTATTTCCAAACACGGCAATATGTATTACACGTTGATCTTATTTTTCCCCAGAGAAGTCCAAAAGGGAACCATAACTTAAAATAACTAGTTATACTTTAAAAACATGTCTCTTTCTTCTATGTACGTAGCAGAAAAGGCTGCATGGAAAATACTGGCTTTGGGGGTGGGTCTTCTGATTTGCTTCATGGTCAGAATCAGCTCCATTTACTCCAGTAGAGTTACTCCTGATTTACACCAGGATGAATGAGAGGAGAATCAGACCCTCAGTAGCCTGTCTCTGAGAAATTCTCTCCACATGCTTGACATTTGAAATTAGATTGTTTAGACTTGATTGGGCTACTAGGTCTAATGGTATTTTTCCTCTACTCCCTGAAATGATTAATTTAACTCTGAGAATCAGGCGTTGGGTGTCACTACCCATCCATATGAATTTAGCAATTCCCTCAAAGGAGTGTGGGTGTCACGCGATGCACTGTGGAAATGTCCCCAAGATAGCATTCCAGAAAGTGGGGAAGAAGACAATTGGATGCCTTTCCATACTCAGATTGACACGTCTTTTGTCCCTACAACCCGGTGCTGTGTGGTCACAATATATCAGCACACCTGACCAAGTGTGAATGCACTCTTCTGTAGTAGAGAAAGAGAGCCTAAGATATGAGGCCTGTTACAAGGAGGCCTAGTGTAAGGCCTAAACAGAGTCAGGCTCTGCAAAGGTAGTAAGCATCAAGCTATGAGCAAAAGTCAGGCCTTGTTACAAAGCAGATGCCTGCTTGCAGGTTCACTGACCAATACATGAACTTGGCAAGAGCAGGGCTGTCGATGCAAAAACAGAGGCACTCCCAGGCACTAAGTATTCATGTAAACACATTCCAGAAGGTTAGTGCTTGATCATCCCAGTACAAGGTTATGGTGTAAACACACTGCCCAAAGATGATAAAAGGACCAACTGACCCCTTTAAAGATAAGGTCAGGGTGATGGATAGAGATGTTTTGATCAAACTGACCGGTAGAAGGTAAAGGGAGGTAACTGACCACATCAGAGGGGCAATACTTAACTTGTTAGTATTAGTGTATAAAGAGGTGCCTCAGAGGGGGTGTCTTTGTCCAGCCCAGAGGGAATGGAAAGTACTGCCATTCACTGAGCTGGTCCATTGTAACGGGCATACATGTATTAATGATCCTGTAGAGTCTACAGGATACCAGGACCATGCTTCATCAACAATAAACCGGCCATGTGCCTTCTCTTGAGTCGGTGTTTCTATTGTGCAGTTTGATCGAGGTCTGCTGTGTCAGCTCACTGCGCAGAGCTGGGCAGCACACAGAGAGAACACAAACGCAGCCAAATAACCGACTACAACTT
Source organism: Emydura macquarii macquarii (assembly GCF_026122565.2). Lineage (NCBI taxonomy): Eukaryota > Metazoa > Chordata > Testudines > Chelidae > Emydura > Emydura macquarii. The sequence continues at coordinate 56,431 of NW_027133556.1, forward strand.
CTACATTAATTTTGTCAGTGGTAGAGTTGGCTGGAAACTCAACTTCTGTGGGAAATTCTGAAATTTCAAAAACAGAAAAAAAAATATTCTGCTGAAGAACAAAAATGAAATTTTGAAATTTCCCACGGACCAAGAATTTCCAAAAGTTGTTTAGAAAAAAATGCTTTTTGACCTTTTCACAATGCTTCGAACGCTTCACAAAGCACTTGGAGACCCAGAACGCAAAGAGAAAAATTTGGGAACCTGGAAGCCCTGTTCTCCAAGTTATCTCCTCCTGGTGGACTGGCCCAGATGCAGGGACACCGGAAGGCACATGAGCCTCCAACTCATGGCTGGTTTCTATCGGATTTTTGTCAGAACTATCACAATCCAATGGAACATTCATTTTCAATTAATTGACATTTTCTAATGGAAAAATATTCCATCAAAAAAAACCCAGCTCTAGTTGGTATTACTGTACTGGCAGAACTTTGTGTATAAAGCTTTCTAGTGTAGCATGGCCTTGGGAAATTATTATTATGGAAAAAGGGATTGTCTATGCATGGATATCATCATTATTGCCTTTCACTGAACACCCACAGAAATCAATGGAAATTAGGCCCTGAGGTGCTTTTGAAAATTCTACTAGGTGCCAAATTACTTTTAAAATCTGACCTGTTGTGCAGCTGTAGTAGCATTGATTAAGAACTCATTTACACCAATGTACTATCTTACCATGAGTTGAGTATTCCAGTGTGGTAGCTTTACTCAGTCATTCGCAATTGACAATGACTATGGGAACTTCAAATGTAAATTCACGGGAATAAGCAATATCAGTATAAATACCTTCCTGTGGGAATAGCTGTGTACACACGAGGGAATGTCAGAATTGAGCTGCATAGCTGCGAAATCACACGCTGCGACATTCCTCACTCAGGGGCTGTTTGCTCAGGTAGTGTGGCCTACTGCTCAAGGCTAAAACCGGTAACATAGAGGAGGGGTTGCTGGTAGGGGGCACTGGGCCCTCCCACTCCACTGGGCTCTGACTCAGGACCCTTGGAGACCTGACAATGATCTGACAGCCAAGGCTGCTTAAGGTTAGGGTGACCAGATGTCTTGATTTTATAGGGACAGTCCCGATATTCGGGGCTTTTTCTTATATAGGTGCCTATTATGCCCCTCATCCCCTTTCCTGATTTTTCACACTTGCTATCTGGAAAGCCCCACTTAATGTGCCGGGGCCACTTCCTATCTCCCCTTCCCCCCTGAGATTGTCCCAGAACCACTGTCGGAGTTAAGGCAGTGTGAAGGGTTTGTGCTCCCTACAAGAATCATAGAATCATAGAATATTAGAGTTGGAAGGGACCTCAGGAGGTCATCTAGTCCAACCCCCTGCTCAAAGCAGGACTAACCTCAGCTATATCATCCCAACCAGGGCTTTGTCAAGCCTCAGCTTAAAAACCGCTAAGGATGGAGATTCCACCACCTCCCTAGGCAACCCATTCCAGTGCTTCACCACCCTCCTAGTAAAAAACTTTTTCCTAATGTCCAACTTAGACCTCCCGCCCTGCAACTTGAGACTGTTGCTCCTTGTTCGGTCATCTGCCACCACCGAGAACAGCCTAGTCCCATCCTCCCTGGAACCCCCTTTCAGGTAGTTAAAGGCCGCTATCAAATCCCCCCTCACTCTTCTCTTTTGCAGACTAAACAAGCCCAGTTCCCTCAGCCTCTCCTCATAAGTCCTGTGCTCCAGCCCCCTAATCATTTTGGTTGCCCTCCACTGGACTCTCTCCAACTTGTCCACATCCTTTTTGTAGTGGGGGGCCCAAAACTGGACACAATATTCTAAATGCGGCCTCACCAATGCCGAATAGAGGGGAATAATCACTTCCCGTGACCTACTGGCAATGCCCCTCCTAATGCAGCCCAATATGCCATTAGCCTTCTTGACAACCAGGGCACACTGCTGACTCATATCCAGCTTTTTATCCACCGTTACCCCCAGGTCCTTTTCTGCAGAGCTGCTGCCCAGCTCGTCGGTCCCCAGTCTATAGCTGTGCATGGGATTCTTCCTTCCTAAGTGGAGGACTCTGCACTTGTCCTTGTTGAACCTCATTAGATTTCTTTTGGCCCAATCCTCCAGTTTGTTTAGGTCACTCTGTATCCTATCCCTACCCTCCAGGGTATCTACCACTCCCCCCAGCTTAGTGTCGTCCGCAAACTTGCTGAGGGTGCAATCTACCCCATCCTCCAGATCATTAATAAAGATGTTGAACAAAACCGGCCCCAGGACTGACCCCTGGGGCACTCCGCTTGTGACCGGTTGCCAGCTGGACATGGAGCCATTGATCACTACTCGTTGAGCCCTATGCTCTAGCCAGTTCTCGATCCATTTTATAGTCCATTCATCCAACCCATACTTCTTTAACTTGCTGATAAGAATACTGTGTGAGACAGTATCAAAAGCTTTGCTAAAGTCAAGGCATATCACATCCACTGCCTTCCCTACATCCACAGAGCCAGTCACCTCATCATAGAAAGCAATCAGGTTGGTCAGGCATGACTTTCCCTTAGTGAATCCATGTTGACTGTTCCTGATCACCTTCCTCTCCTCCAAGTGCCTTAAAATGGATTCCTTAAGGACCTGCTCCATGATTTTTCCAGGGATTGAGGTGAGGCTGACCGGTCTGTAGTTCCCTGGATCCTCTTTCCTCCTTTTTTTGAAGATGGGCACTATATTTGCTTTTTTCCAGTCCTCAGGGACCTCCCCCTGTTGCCACGAGCTTTCAAAGATAATAGCCAACGGCTCTGAAATCACCTCAGCCAACTCCCTCAGCACCCTCGGGTGCATTGCATCCGTCCCCATGGACTTGTGAATGTCCAATCCTTCTAAATAGTCTTGGACCCGTTCCTTCAGCACTATGGGATGTTCGCCTCCTTCCCATTCTGTGCCACCCAGTGCAGCAGTCTGAGAGCTGATCTTGTCTGTGAAGACAGAGGCAAAAAAGACATTGAGTACCTCAGCTTTCTCCACATCCTCCGTCACTAGGTCACCTCTCTCATTCTCTAAGGGGCCCACACTTTCTCTAATCTTCCTCTTGTTGGCAACATGCCTGTAGAAACCCTTCTTGTTCCCCTTCACGTCCCTTGCTAGCTGCAACTCCAATTGTGCTTTGGCCTTCCTGATTTCATTCCTGCACGTTCGAGCAGTGTTTATATAATCCTCCCTAGTCATCTGACCAAGCTTCCACTTCTTGTAAGCTTCTTTTTTGCGTTTAAGTTCGCCAAGGACATCTTTGTTAAGCCAAGCTGGACGCCTACCATATTTGCTATTCTTTCTGCACATCGGGATGGTTTGCTCTTGTGCCCTCAATAAGGTCTCTTTAAAATACAGCCAGCTCTCTTGTGTTCCTTTCCCCCTCATATTAGCCTCCCAGGGAATCCTGCCCATCAGTTCCCTGAGGGAGTCAAAGTCCGCTTTTCTGAAGTCCATGGTCCGTATCCTGCTGCTCTCCTTTCTTCCTTTTGTCAGGATCCTGAACTCGACCATCTCATGGTCACTGCTGCCTAGGTTGCCACCCACTTCTACTTCCCCTACCAAATCTTCCCTGTTTGTGAGCAGCAGGTCAAGAAAAGCACGGCCCCTAGTTGGTTGCTCCAGCACTTGCACCAGGAAATTGTCTGCAACACTCTCCAAAAACTTCCTGGATTGTTTGTGCTCTGCTGTATTGCTCTTCCAGCAGATGTCAGGGTGATTGAAGTCTCCCATGAGAATCAGGCCCTGTGAACTGGAAACTTTCCCTAGCTGAGTAAAGAAAGCCTCATCTACCTCGTCCTCCTGGTCTGGTGGTCTGTAACAGACACCCACCAGGACATCACTCTTATTGTTCTTGCTTCTAAGCTTAACCCAGAGACACTCAACTGACTTATCTCCAGCTTCATACTGGAGCACAGAGCAGTCATAGTGCTCTCTTACATACAGTGCAACTCCTTCCCCCTTTCGCCACTGCCTGTCCTTCCTGAACAGTTTATACCCATCCATGACCGCGCTCCAATCATGAGAGTTATTCCACCAAGTCTCAGTTATTCCAATCATGTCGTAGTTTCTTGACTGTGCCAGGACTTCCAGTTCTTCCTGCTTGTTTCCCAGACTTCTTGCATTTGTGTACAGGCACTTGAGATAAGTAGCCGACTGGCCTACTTTCACAATATGAATCAGGAGGCCTCCCCTCCTGCACCCTCCTCCTTCTGCTTCCTTGTGGTGTCCCTCTTCCCCCCTAACCTTCGGGCTTAGGTCCCCGTCCCCCGTCGAAACTAGTTTAAAGCCCTCCTCACTAGGTTAGCCAGCCTGTCTGCGAAGATACTCTTCCCTGTCTTCGTTAGATGAATCCCGTCCCTTCCTAGTAATCCTTCTTCCTGGAACAGCATTCCATGATCGAAGAATCCAAAGCCCTCCCTTCGACACCACCTGCGTAACCACGCATTTACTTCCCCAATGCGACTGTCCCTACCTGGGCCTTTTCCCTGAACAGGGAGGATGGACGAGAACACCACCTGCGCTTCAAACTCCTTTATCTCTTTTCCCAGAGCCACATAGTCCGCAGTGATCCGCTCAAGATCATTCTTGGCAGTGTCATTGGTGCCCACATGGAGGAGCAGGAAGGGGTAGTGGTCTGAGGACTTGATGAGTCTTGGCAGTCTCTCCGTCACATCCGTAATCCTAGCTCCAGGCAAGCAGCACACTTCTCTAGTTTCCCGGTCCGGATGGCAGATGGATGGCTCCGTCCCCCTTAGGAAGGAGTCCCCGACCACCATCACCCTTCTCTTCCTCTTGGGAATGGTGGTCGTGGAACCCCCATCCCTAGGAGAATGCATCCCTTGCCTTCTGATCAAATGGGTCTCCTTCTGATTCCTTCCCTCCAAAGGGGCCTCCAAATCATTCTCCGCCGTAGTACTTGTGCAGAGAGGATGAAAACGATTCCTTACTTCTATCTGCATGGTGGGCACATGGATTCTCTTCCTTCGGGAGGTCACATGCTGCCAATTTCTTCCCCATTCTTCAGATTTGCCAGCCCAGCCTTCTCTGAATCTTGCTTACACTGTGCCTGTGCTCGATGGAGAAAGACATCGTTTTCTTTAATGCAACGCAGGGTTGACATTTGGGTCTCTAGTCTTTTAACCTTCTCTTCCAATAAGGAAACCAGCCTGCACTTGGTACAGATGAAGTCATCTCTGTCCTGTGGGAGGAAGACAAACATAGCACATCCAGTGCAGGTGAAAACAACAGATCGCTCCCTCTCCATATCTTTGCTCTGAGAGCCTTCTCAGATGCTCTATTTCCTGCTCAGCAACATCTGAAAGGCAAAAACCTGCAGTGGGCTCTCTCCGCAGGCAAACTCCTAGGCAAACTCCCTCCTTCTCCTTCTGTTAGCCGCCCCTCTGTTCGCTACTTCAGTGGAGTGATTCCTGATTTATGTCAGGAGGAGTGAGAGGAGAATCAGACCCACTGATTTGCCTGTGGCTACCAGTGATTTACACCTGGGTGAGTGAATGTTCCTTATTTACAAAAATATGCATGAGATTTGAATCAAGACCACTTGCTTTATCGAGTTGTGTTGCAGACATGACATAGAAATATTACAAATAGGTGATTCAGTTTAACATGACCTTTATCAGTTTCCATTATCTAATACAGGTGTCATATTGTTCATCATTTTCAAACTGCTATCCCAATAGGAATCAGGGAAAATTCAAGGGCTAAATCTTGAACAGATGAAAATCATTGAAAATCAAACAGAAATCAGATTTGCTCACCCAATTTAAATTATCGAAGGATTTGGACTGAGGTGATTCCAACTCATAGTAAATGCAAATATGTGAATGCATATAGAAATACCTTATGTCTTAAATACGTTCTATGGTCAGTGTTCTGGAATGTTACAAGAACAAGGGAATTGCCAACGTCCTGTCTCCATGGGTGGCCAGTGTCAGCTGTTTCAAAGACAGAAGAATTGCATGATAAATCATGGATAAAATTTACTCCACAATCTCAGACAGCAGTTGCTGACTCATATCCTGAAACACGAAGCCCCTATAAAGATGAAAGCTATTTTAGAATTCTAGGAATATATTTGACTGCATTATATCCAGTGGCAATGAGTTCCACAGGTCAGCTGGTAAGCTAAGATGGGCAAGACAGACAGAGAGAGAAGAGTGACAGCCACACAGAAGAAAGAGAGAGAGACACACAGAGACAGAAACAGAGACAAAGAGGGACAGTGGATCCCAAAGCTTTATTTGTTTATACCTGGAAAAACTACTCCCCTGACCCCACCCCACCCTAAAAATACAAACTTGGTCAGAATTTGTTGTGTTGCATAGTACATTGACCCACTCAATTTCATCTCTATGTTCAAGGACAGTTTTTATTTTCTCGAACATTTCTTGCCCATAGTCCTTCTCAAAGCATTTTTCACATCCTTGTTCCTACGGCTGTAGATGAGGGCATTCAACATGGGAATGAAAAGGGTATAAAACACGGACACTGCTTTTCTTTGGTACAGAGAAAATAGCCAAGTGGGCTGGGCATACATGAAAGCAGTGGTCCCATAAAATAAAGTCACAGGCACCATGTGGGAGGTGCAGGTGGAGAAGGCTTTGTGCTTGCCCTCGGCAGAGTGAATCCTGAGGATGGTGGAGATGATATAGATGTAGGAGATGAGCACAATCAGGGAAGTACTTGCTATGATGAGTCCGCATAGGGTAAACTTCACAAGATTATTGACGTACGTGTCACTGCAGGACAGACTAATCAGGGGAGGGCCATCACAGAAGAAATGATCAATCTCAATAGACCCACAATAGTTCAGGGTAAAGGTGAAGCCTGTTTTCACCATGGCATTCACTCAGCCACTGATATAGGATCCCACCACCAGCTGAACGCAAACCCACTTGGACATGGCGACGGGATACCGGAGTGGGTTGCAGATGGCGGTGTAGCGATCGTAGGCCATCGCTGCCAGGAAAAAGGCTTCAGTGGTGAGGAAGAGAGCGAAGAAAAAGAATTGGGTGGCACATCCACTGTAGGAAATGGCTTTGCTTCCTGCAGCGCAGCTCGCCATGGCTCTGGGGGCACTGACGGAGGAGTAGCAGAGGTCTAAAAGTGACAGGTTCATGAGGAAGAAGTACATGGGGGTGTGAAGTTGAGAGTTGGCTGTAATGATGAGGACCAGGATGGTGTTTCCCAGCACGGTTATCATGTAAATCACCAGGAACATCATAAAGGGCACAGTCTGAAACCCTGCTCCTCTTCCAAGCCCCAGCAGGATGAATTCTGTCACTGTTGTGTGGTTCCCCTTTCTTACTGGCTGCATAACTGACATTTCCCGTAGAAAATAGACCAAGATAAAAGGTAAAAAGTAGTCAAATATAAAAGATACATTGAAGCTTCTCCTAAAAGTTCTTTAAATTAATGGGGATTAGTCACTCAGATGTTTTGGAAAGTCCAACTAGGTATCTAAATACAGTTAAAAATCTCACCTCAGGTATTTTAAAAAAAATTTTACTATCAAGCCAAAATTAATCAACTTCCCCCTAAAATCTGGATTCAAGACTCTTCTTGGCTGAGTAAGACACCAGCAAAATCCTGCAAGAGCAATGCCATTGATGTATAAAAGGCTGGTCGAAATGGGCCCTAAATTATATTCCTTTCAGTGTATGAATCAATATATATATATATATATATGCTTTATTTCATCACCATTTCTGCTTCTAAGAAACTTCAATTATTCTAGTTGAAAGTTTTAATGTCTGTACAGAATATCTTTACTCGGGGACATTTAATGGGATATTTGCTTGAGTACTGACAGAGTAAATCTGAGTAAAAATGTATGGTTTTGTTATTTCTTTTAACTAAAAGTTGCTTAAAGTTTAGCTGGATTGTGAATTAAGTGTCTGATTCTGCCACCCTTACTCACATTGAGTAGTAAGTTTCTTCCATTGTAGCCCCCTTGATAACAATTAATAGTTCATTTCAACTGTTCTATAATTAACCTTTCGTATTCCTGATTCATCACCCTATATGTCAGTCTCTTCCATCCAATGAATGGCATTTGGGATCTCTTCATGGAAATCTAAGTCAACAACCTACCGCTGTTCAGGTAGATGTTCAGATAATTCCATTACAATGTGGGTGGACTCCTTACAAAGCATTTCCTGATTTTCTGATGTTTGGATGTGAAGTAGAGCTGGATGGAAAATAATAGTTAAAACAATGCATGACATATTTTTAAAATAGATATTTTAACGTGGATTTCATCCATATTTTGATTAAAACCTGGCAAGCAAAACTAATAAACCATTTACTATGTAACCCTTTTTTTCCTGTGGCATTAGTGGCCAAAAAGACCAGGTTCAATTTTTCTATGAGTTTCCTTAAATACTTCATTCACACCAGCTCTATCCCCAAACAAGAAATCAGGGAACCTATAGTCACCACCGTGGGCAGCCAACCGGCAAACACAGATAACTTTATTTGTGGTGGGAGGAAGACGACAGACTGGATTTGAGAAAACCACCCATGAATTCATTAACAATTTCTCTGATGTCAGACTCCCTCAAGACATCCTATGAGCCTTATCCCTCCGTGAGCCGATGTTAGTGGCCGATGAGTTGTGGCACATTCCCTCTTCCCCAACTCCAACTTTCTCAGCTCAGCTCTTGGGAGAGATCAGTTTGTTCTGGAGAAAAGCCTCACTCTCAGCAACAAGCAGCAGTCTGTCCCCTCTTTTCCTCCCTCTCCTAGTTCTGCTCCCTTTCCCTTCTGTACCTGACGGGAATTTTTGGCAGAGTGACCCCTGGCACATTCAGTCGATTTCTTGTTCTTAGATCTTCCAACACCGTCAATTGCATTTTATGGTCCCCAAACTCAAAATTTCACCAGAGTGCTCAAAACCATCATGCAACTAAAATGCAAACAAGGCTTGGTCCATTCAGCCCTTTGCTGTCCAAGAGATGATGACAGACACCTCCCTCTACAATGGAGTGCTTGCACGCCTGCAGTTCTTAAGTTTTCCCACATTTCATGCACAGGTGACAGTGTTAAGCTCCCTTCCTTCTAAGGCGTCACGACACAGGTTAACAGGTAGGTAGGTAGATAGGTAGGTAGGTAGGTAGGCAGGTAGGTAGATTTTCCTTGTTGGATATTCTATAGGGTTTGTAAAGATATTTTTCTTCAAGGGACTGCGATACCCTAAAATCAAATTTCCCTCTGAAATTTCTTTTGCCCACTATTATCACAAATATCATGTGAGGTCACTGTAAGTAAAAGAACTTACAGAGCAAATATTATTCAATGAGATCGCTGTAATTTTCAGAGAGCAGCTATCTGTGTAGTGTCATTGTCTGTGTTTCCACAGTTAACTGGTCAGTTTTAACTGTTGGTTGTGTTACTATTAAGCTCTGCAGCAGGGGAGACAAAGCGTTTTAAAACAAATCATAAATCCCCAGCAGATGTGGGGGGAGGGGGGTTACTCAGGGGCATATGTCACACTTGAAACTCTTTACAATCTCCCTCTCTCTCTCAGATCACTGGTTCACAATGAAACTCTTTTAAAATCTCTCTCTCTCTCTCTCTCTCTCTCAGATCATCCCTATTAATGTTCTGATGATGCAAACAACACTTATACCTGTGAATAACATGTCTCCAGCACCTGTCAGGGATTGTCTAGGCATACTTAATCCTGACTCAGTGCAGCAGAATGGACTAGATGACTTCTCGAGGTCTCCTCCAGGCCTACATTTCTGTGATTTTCTGGCAACGGGCTGATTCCTTTCAATAAATGTCCTCATGATCTTTACAGGTTTCCAGGCTTTTTTTTTTTTTTTTTGATAGAGCAAATACTTTTGTGGGGTGTAAGGGAAGAATAACTTGATTGCTAAACACTTAGAAGTTTTGGACCCAATCTTCAAGCACTTCTCCTGAGGCACAGTGTCTGCTTTGGTGAGTTCTTCCTTTAACTTCAGTACTATGTATGGACCAAAAGGTATGGACCAAAAGTCTTTTCAGTGTCAGGCTAAAATAAAGTATAATCCAGACCTTGTGCTAAGAAATTCTGTGGGAGTGTTGAGCTAAAATCAATTACACTTGACACCATACAGACAGATTAAGAAAGAATAACTAAGAAATCAACAAAACAATATAGCTTTAAATACCTTATACTAACATTTGGAATCCAGGTAAAGTCAGCAGAGTATCAAGTATCTTCGGAATGGGTGCTTGTTTTATCAGGGTGTTATGGCAAAGCTCAAAAACTGTGTTTGAAGAGACCACATTGGACACGCGGCAGAGAGGAGTTTGTTCTGTTTTAGGATACATGGCTGCATCTATCTCAAACATAAAATCAAGATTTTCTCCAGACTAACTCAGCAGCAGCTCAAAGCAAGGTTTGCACTGTCTCCTTGAACTGACATATCACTGCTTTTAGGGGATACACCAGCTTTTGAGAGGCAGGTGCAACATGACAAAAGAATTAAAGAGATGCCCAAGAGAGATGATGTAAGACAGGTCAGACCTTGACACGAAGCATCTCTAGAGGAGTCACAAGAAATTTATGCTTATGATCAGACCAGTGGGAATACAACAACCGAAGTGATTAAGTCATAGAAAGAATGTGCTTGGCAGAGAAAATGCTGTCTATCTATCTATCTATCTACCTATCTATCTACAGCCTCATGTTACAGAATTTCAAGGATGTATCTCCCCATTGACTATGAACTTACTCTGCATTTACACCCAGAGAAGTGAGAGCCCGATCTGCTACCTTTTGAAACAAGAAGTATCTCATTGACTTCTTGATTGAGTGGGTCAACTATCTGGCCCACTATCTCTTTAATAAATTCAGTGCTTTCAGTGCCAGAAGAGACCACTGTGATCATCTAGTCTGACCTCCTGAATAGCACTTGGTGTAGAATTTCCCCCCAAAGTAATTCTGAGAGGAGATCTTCTAGAAAAATATCCAATATTGATTTAAAATTGCCAGTGATGGAGAATCCATCATCACCCTTGTTAAGTTGTTTCCATGATTAATTACTCTCAACAGTTAAAAATGTATCCCTTATTTCCAGTATGAAGTTGTCTAATTTCCATTTCCAGCCGTTTGATCGTGTTATAGGTTTCTCTGCTAGACTGAAGAGCCCATTATTAAATATTTGTTCCCCATGTAGATTCTATTAGCCACCTGTGATGAAATCTGACCCTGTGTATCAATGATATTGCCACTGTTAGACAATTTCAAGAACACTTGTACAAAGTATATCATGTAAGATGTCGGTGAAAAAGTTATGTTTTGCTAAGTAATATTATCCTATTTTAGTCCATGTATCATCACTGTATCTGAAGTTATAAATATTGTCTATATAACTCTATGCCAAATGTGTTTGCTCCTAGGGTAACATCCACAAGGTAAAATCTACATTGAAGCCAATAACTACGTGTTGATGGCTCATTAAAGACACTTCACTCTGACAACAGGCCATAGAAGAAACTTATCCCACTCAGTAAGTCTTCCTGTGGATGCCTTAGCATGGATATGGCCAGTGGTTGCTCCTGAGAGTCAGCAAGCTATGTAATGACATATGATATGCTCATGTGACCCTGGACTCCATCATGTGTCTGTAACTTTCCACGAGCTGTGCTGCGGGCTTTGTTTGGGACAGTAAAATGCCAAGCACATGGCAGAGGATATAAAAAACTCCTGAAAAATCTCCATGTTGCCGCTTTCCTGCTCGGATTCCATGGACTGTGTATTTACAACCAAAAGGAGCATATTCAACTATGCACTGAGGACCTTCCAATCTTTCAGAAATTATCAGATACTTTACAAGCCAGCAGTCTATAACATCATTGCTAGAAACCTGATATAAGAACACTGTAATTATTGTATTTATCTGATCTATAACCATTATAATTCTCTTCTTTTCCTTCGTAAATACACCTATAGATTTTTACTTACTAAAGGATTGGCAGCAGTGTGATTATTGGGTAAGATCTGAAACATACGTTGACCTGACTATGAGGCTGATCTCTTGAGATCATAATCATAAAAGATATGGGTATGAAGGAACCTCAGGAGATCATCTAGTCCAGCCCCCTGCTCAAAGCAGGACTAACCTGAACTAAAACATCCCAGCCAGGGCTTTGTTAAGCCAGGCCTTAAAAACCTAGAAGGATGGAGATTCCACCCTAGGTAACCCATTCCAGTGCTTCTCCACCCTCCTAGTGAAAATGTTTTCCTTAATATCCAACCTAGACCTCCCACACTGCAATTAGAGATCATTGCTCCTTGTTCTCCTGCACTACAGACTGGAGACTGACTGGCAAGGCAGCAGTTCTGCAGTAAAAGACCTGGGGGTTACAATGGACAAGAAGCTGGATATAAGTCAACAAGGTGCCCTTATTGCCAAGAAGGTTAATGGCATACTGGGCTGCATTAGTAGGAGCATTGCCAGCAGATCCAGGGAAGTAATTATTCCCCTCTATTCAGCACTGGTGAGGCCCCATTTGGAGTCCTGTCTCCAGTTTTGGGCACTACACTACAGAAAGGATGTGGATAAATTGGAGAGAGTTCAGAAGAGGGGAACACAAATTATTAGGGGGCTGGGGCACATGACTTATGAGGAGAAGCTGAAGAAACTGGTCTTATTCAGTCTGCAGAAGAGAAGAGTAAGTGGGTATTTGATAGTAGCCTTCAACTACCTGAAATAAGGTTCCAAAGAGAATGGAGATAGGCTGTGCTCAGTGATGGCAGATGAAAGAACAAGGAGAAGTGATCTCAAGGTTGATATTAGGTAGGAGGGGGTAAAGGTCTAAGTTGGATATTACGCGTTGGACAGAAACTTTTTCACTAGTAAGGGTGGTAAAAGGCTGTGCAACTGTGAATGGGTGGTACCAAAAGAGGAGGAAAGTGAGGAAGCAAGGTCTGTCCTAAATTAGCCAATGCTTGCTGTTCCCTAGAGAATGCTGTATAAAAGCTTGAAATGCAAATTGTGCAATGACTGCCATGAATATTTAGTTGCTGTTTGGTCCTGCCTTAAGACGTGATTAAAGATAAGTGTACCTAACTGGTGTGGACGTGTTTTAATTTCTCATCTGGTATCCAGAACATGCAGGCAGCTGTGAGCAGCGGTGCCTGGCATAACACCTAGGGAGTTGGTGGAATCTCTATCCTAAGAGGTTTTTAAGGTGCAACTTGACAAAGTCTTGACTATGATTTAGTTCAGGGTGGTCCTGCTTTGAGCAGCGGATTGACTAGATGACCTGAGGTCCCTTCAAACCCTAATCTTCTATGGTTCTATAATATACCACCAAAATCTCCACTGAAGACAAATGGATTTTGGCTATAGGAAACCTGGAGTATTGGGACATAGCGTTGCTTTCATTTCATGGCCAAATCAAAAAATACAAGTGTTTTCATGTCCTCATGTCATGAAATTCACAGCCTCTTTCAAATGGAAAGAATGGGTCTTGTTCCTCTCTCACTGACACAAGCTTTATAAAAGTACAACTACATTGACTTCAGTGGAATTATTCCTGATTCACACCAGAGAAGAGGAAGGCACCTCCTTATAGCCCCATCTAAAACTAAGTTCCCTTAGTGGATCTAGCCCCCAATGCCCACTACCAGATGTAGGTGTCATATTGTTCACCATTTTCCAGCAGTTACCAAAGCTATTGAGTTATTGCAAAAAATAGATCCTCAGTTGGTCTAAATTAGTTCAATTCTAAAGAAGTCATTTGGGACTAGATCCACAAAAAGACAGGTATTTCAGTGCCTAAATTTCAGGCACCGTGGGCCTGGTTCATCAAGGTATATTGGCACCTAAGCCTAGATTCACAACAGGATGTAAGTGTTGTGATGATCAGAGTCACAACTACTAACTTCTAGGTGCCTTGGCAATCACTGGGATTCACAAAGCCTTCCTTAGGTGCTGAGGCTTCCCATTTGAAGATTGCAGGGAGATAGTTTTCTGAAAACAGCTATTGCAAAGAAAGAACCATGGCTGGCCCCTTGCCTAAGTTAGCCAATAGGAGATGCTGAGGAAAGGGTTTGTGTTAAGCCCTGCCACTTTCAGTGATTTGTGTTTGGGATCCTCAGCTGTGAACCTTTCTTGGAGTCCGGTGACTACGGCATTTCTTACAACGGGCAGAGAGAGGAGAAGAAAGCCCCCCCATATAGCTTTAGTTCAGTGGTATGGGTACTCACCCAGGATCATAGAATTATAGAATCATAGAAGATGAGGGGTTGAGGGACCTCAGGTGGTCATCTTGTCCAACCCCCTGCTCAAAGCAGGACCAACCCCAACTAAATCATCCCACACAGGACTTTGTCAAGTCAGGCCTTAAAAACCTCTAAGGATGGAGATTCCACCACCTCCCTAGGTAACCCATTCCAGTGCTTCACCACCCTCCTAGTGAAAAACTTTTTCCTAATATCCGACCTAGACCTCACCCCACTGCAACTTGAGACCATTGCTCCTAGTTCTGTCATTTACCACCACTGAGAACAGCCTAGCTCCATCCTCCCTGGAACCCCCTTTCAGGTAGTTAAAGGCTGCTATCAAATCCCCTCTCATTCTTCTCTTCTGTAGGCTAACCAAGCCTAGTTCCCTCAGCCTCTCTTCCTAAGTGCTCCAGCCCCTTAATAATGTTTGTTGCCCTCTGCTGGACTCTCTCCAATTTGTTCACATCCTTTCTGTAGTGGGGGGCCCAAAACTGGTCACAGTACTCCAAATGTGGCCTCGCCAATGCCGAATAGAGGGGAATAATCACTTCTCTCCATCTGCTGCCAATCTCCTATTAATGCAGCCCAATATGCTGTTAGCCTTCTTGGCAACAAGGGCACACTGTTGACTCATCTCCAGCTTCTTGTCCACAAAAGGACCACTAGGTTCTTTTAAACAGGAGCAGAACTGCTGTCTAGCCAGTTGGTCCCCAGTCTGTAGCAGTGCATGGGATTCTACCGTCCTACTGCAGGACTCTGCACTTGTCCTTGTTGAGCCTCATCAGATTTTTTTTGACCCAATCCTCCAATTTGTCTAGGTTGTTCCATATCCTACACCTCCACCATTCCCCCCAGTTTAGTGTCATTCGCAAACTTGCTGAGGGTGCAATCCACCCCATCATCCAGATCATTAATGAAGATGTTGAACAAAACTGGCCCCAGCACTCATCCCCGAGGCACTCCACTTGTTACTGGGTGCAAACTAGACATCGAGCCGTTGATCACTACTCATTGAGCCCGATGATCTAGCCAGCTTTCTATCCACATTATAGTCCATGTGTCAAACCCCTATTTCTTTAACTTGCTGGCAGGAATACTTTAGGAGACCATATCAGAAGCTTTGCTAAAGTCAAAGTATATCACATCCACCTCTTTCCCCACATCCACAGAGCCAATCATCTCATCATAGAAGGCAATCAGGTGGTCAGACATGACTTGCCCTTTGTGAATCCATGCCAATCACCTGTCTCTCCTCCAAGTGCCTCAAAATGGATTCTTTTAGGACCTGCTCCATGATTTTTCCAGGGACTGAGGTGAGGCTGATCGGTCTGTAGTTGCGTGGAATCTCTTCCTTCCCTGTTTTGAAGATGGATGCTACATTTGTGGGAGACCACTGGTTCAAATCACCCTCTGCCTGAGGAGAAGAAGTGATTTGAACAGGACTCTGCCACCTCCCATGTAAGGTGCTAACTGCTGGGCTAATGGATGTTCTGATGTAGGGAATCCATTAATCTCTCTTGCTGATGCAGTTCCACTATGAATAAATAATTAAAGCATCACAGGAAGTGAGTGAATGTACCACCATGGTACAGAGTCACTCTCGTGCACTTTTTCTATTTCTTCCCTTCCCCATGACTCTTTTTATTCATCCAAAATGTACACCCTGAAGAGAAGAGATGGCGGGAGCTCCAGATCCAAATACCCCATCGCTCAGTGGTTCGGGCACTCACCTGAGAGGTGGCAGATTCCTGTTCAACCCTCTTCTCATCCTGAGGAGGACGGAGGGCTTGCACTAGGGATATCTCAACCTCTAGGCTAAAAGCTATAAATGAATTACTCTTTTTAAGTTGATTTAATCCTGCTTTGAGCACAACTACCAGTTTAAGAGCGTTTGATGACGAATCTTGTCAAAGACCTTCTGAAAGTCCAAGTACTCTATATCCACTGGATCACCTTGTGATCACACAACATGTTTGTTGACCCCATCAAAGAATTCTAGTAGATTGGTGAGGCATGTTTTTGCTTTACAAAGCCATGATGACTCTTCCCCAACAAATTGTGTCCATCTATGTATCTGATAATTTGTTCTTTACTATAGTTTCAACCAATTTGGCTGATACTGAAGTTGGGCTTAACAGCCTGTAATTACTGGGATAACCACTGGAGCCTTTTTTAAAAATTGGTGTCACATTAGCTATCCTCCAGTTATCTGGTACAGAAGCTGGTGTAAATGATAGATTACATACCATAGTTAGTAGTAGCATGACCAGGTGTCCTGATTTTATAGGGACAGTTCTGATATTCGGGGCTTTCTCTTATATAGGCAACCATTACCCTCCATGCCCTGTCCTGTTTTTTCACACTTGCTATCTGGTCACCCTAGTTAGTAGTTAAGTTTTCAAAAGCACCTACACACCTAACACCCATAAACTTATCCAGGTCACTGCAATGGGGTAAATTCTTCTGTAGAAGAGTAAAGAGTTAAAAGCTGGACAAGTGGTCAGGCCTAAGCTAGAGGGAATGGGGTCAAGGCAAGGGCAAACCTTGTTTCTGTTAATTGGTGTGAATTCTAGTTAGAGTCTGTTATCTCTCTTCTTCTCCTCCCTTCCTGGCCATCTGCGCAGGGGATGAGTCTATCACTACTCCTGCACAAAGCCTTGGTGGGAAGAAAGCATTATTTTCCTTCCCCTCTAAAGAACGTTAGTGTAAAATTTATAGGTTGTAAGGTGATGTGCCTGACCTCTGTATGGTAATCCTGTAATCCTGGTAATCCTGTAAACAGGTGGGTATAATTATATTCAAAATGTAGTTGTTAATATTCATTTTATAGGTGTCAGTGTAACCAAATAAGGGTCTATGGGGAGTTGCTGGAAATGTATACATTTACATACTGGTCTGGATAAAAGAATTGTAAAGTAACCCCTCATTGCTCACTCGCGGTGTCGAGGTGGAACAAGCAGGCAATAAAGGGTTCAGTCTCTCCAATCCGCCCCAGGGACAACCTGTCTGGTTATTTCTAACACATGGTAGGTTAAGTGTAATTAGTTACTGGCCCAGAATAAGGGGAAGGTTGGTAAGCAGGAGAAACATCAGGGATTAGGTTTTAGGGGAAAGAAGATGGATTTTTCATACATTTTTCAGGTATAAAATGTTAATCTCTCAGCCAGATGGAGGAGAGGGTCTTACATTTTCAGCGATTGTTCAAGGCTCTACAGATCCCCTCTCTTTGCAGGAATTTTCCTGCAGAGGGTAAGTTTTTCAGTGACTTTCCATAGAGGAATGAGATGTACACTTGAGCAGGTCTGCACATTTCTCGATAGCAATGAAACCTCATGTTGTCTGTGATCAGTGCCTGAATTCCAGGTCAGTTTCATTCCGTGTAAGGTTGGTTTGTGCACTTCTCCTTTGCTAAAGACCATGAAATACTAGTCACTGGCATTCAGGAGACCTTGGTTTGTTCCCAGTGCAGCCACTGAATATCGGAAAGGATTGTTTCTTCATTTTCCCATTTCTAAAATGGTGCTGATGTCACATATCTGCAATATAAAGTGCTCTTAGATCTAAGCATGGAAAGTGCGGTCTGTTTTCAGTACTTATCATACTTACATTACCATCGTGTCTCAGTGTCTAACAGTCGTTAACATCCTTATCCTCAGACACCCCGTGAGAGAGGAACGTGCCTTTATCCCTCTTATTACAGGTGAGGAACTGAGGCAGCCTGTGACCAAGAACCAGATTTTTCAAGATATTACGGTGCCTAAAGATGGAGATAGCATCAGTGAGATTTTCAAAAGCACACATAACTTGATCCAACCCAGGTACTTAATTCTTATTGAACTCAATGGGAGTTAGTTATGTAGGCACGTCTGCAAACCTTCTAGACGTGTGACTGTGTCGTTAGGTGCTGGAATGCCTTGAAAAATCTGGCTTATGCTGACATGTCCAGGATCACACAGGCAGTCCATGGCTGAGCAAAGACTCAAATGCTTCACTTCCAAGTCCTAGAGAGCTGGAGCACATGACTTCTGAGGAGAGGCTGAGGGAACTGGGCTTGTTTAGTCCGCAGAAGAGAAGAGTGAGGGGGAATTTGATAGCAGCCTTCAACTACCTGAAGGGGGGTTCCAGGGAGGATGGAGCTAGGCTGTTCTCAGTGGTGGCAGATGGATGGATATAGAGGGAGATATTGGGGATTTTGGTGGCAGATGGATGGATATTGAGGGAGCCCTGCATCAGAATAGCCCAGAAATTTGGGCACTCACCGGAGAGATGGCACTGCCCTCTTCAAATCCCGGCTCCCTTTCAGGCAGAGGGGGACTTTCGCTAGTGATGTCCTACATGCAGGTGAGCTCACTAACCACTGGGCTAAAGGTCATCAGAGATGGCCTCTCCCTCCTGGCCATTTTGTGCAGAGTTAGGTGTGGTCTGAGCATGCCCAAGGGACACACAGACAAGTTAGGGGGAGGAACACCTGTCTGCCCCTGGTTCATACATTGCTCCAGGGCACAGGCTGGAGACAGGTGACAATGGGTAGCACTGCACATGCCCAGTGGCAGAAACATAGGTGCCTACGGAGCTTTCACAGGGGAAATTTAGGTGCTGGGTGAGTTTAGGGGCCTACAGGATTCAGGGGCTGATGAGAAGGTGTTTGGTGAATCCCAGTGGCACCTATATCTGGAATTTATGGTACTAAATTGGCTGTTGGGTGCCTAAATCCTTTTGGATAGCCCTCATGCCTGGGTGAACTTACAGTCTGGGTGTCTGGTAGCATGAAAGTAGTGGATGAATAATAACGATAGCACCTGCCTGTATATAGCATTTTCATAGACTCCACAGTCCAACGGGACCATTGTGGTCATCTAGTCTGATCTCCTATATAGAACAGGCCGGAGAACGTCCCCAAAATAAGTTGTAGGGCTGATCTTTTAGAAAAACATCCAATCTTGATTTTAAGATTATCAGTGATGGAGAATCCACCATGACCCTAGTCAAATTATTGCTCTCACTGTTATCAGTTTATGCCTTATTTCCAGTCTGAATACATCTAGCTTTAACTTCCAGCCATTGGATCATGTTATACCTTTCTTTGCAAGATTGAAGAGCCTGTTACCTGATATTTGTTACTTATGTAGATTCTTATAGACTGTGATCAAGCCACCCACTTACCTTTTCTTTGTTAAGTTAAATAGATTGAGTTAAATAGATTGAGTTCTTTGAGTCTATCAAAGGCAGGTTTTCTAATCCTTTAATCATTCTTGTAGCTCTTCTCTGAACCCTCTTCAATTTATCCACATCCCTCTTGGATTGTGGGAGCCAGAACTGGACACAGTATTCCAGCAGCAGTCGCACGAATGCCAAATACAGAAGTAAAATAACCTCTCTACTCCTGCCCAAGATTCCCCTGTTTATAGATCAAAGGCTCGCATTAGCCCTTTTGACCACAATGATGCACTGAGATCTCATGTTGAGCTAATTGTCCACCATAAACCCCTAGTCTTTTTCAAAGTCACTTCTGCCCAGGATAGAATCCCCCATCCTGTAAATGCAGCCTACATTCTTTGTTCCCATATGTCGACATTTACATGTAGACATATTGAATAACACCTATTTTTGCTTACACCCATCTTATCAGGTGATCCAGATTGTTCTGCATCAGTGATCGGTCCTCTTCATTATTTACCACTCCCCCAAATTTTGTGATGTCTGCAAACTTTATCAGTAAAGCTTCATCAGCAGTTCTCAGACAGTTTTTTAAAGGAGCATCCCTATCATTATCCACATATTACAGACAGGGAAACTGATGCTCAGCGTGATGAAAAATTATTCACCCCAGGTTGTGGTAGGATTGAGGGCTGAGGTCCTTGTTTTGTTAATGTATTTTTATTATGTGACTCCTTCATTTTATGTTTTACAGCTCATCATGTTGAGGAATACATGAACATGGAAAATCAACCATGGTGACAGAATTCACCCTCCTGGGTCTTCCTCTTCCTGGTGTTTTTGGTTATTTATGCTATAACCCTGTTGGGGAACATGATGATCATGCTGGTGAGAAGCAGCGATCCTCAACTCCACACCCCCATGTACTTCTTCCTGTTCCATTTGTCCTTTGTCGACATCTGCTATTCCTCAGTCACCATCCCTACGATGCTGCAGAACTTCCTAGTGGAGAGAAAGACAATATCAGCCAACGGCTGCTTTGCACAGAACTTCTTCTTCCTTTTGTCAGGTGGCACTGGAGTTTTCATTCTTTCGGCGATGGTGTATGATCGATACGCTGCCATCTGTAACCCGCTGCATTAAGTGGGGACCATGAATAAGCAAGTCTGTTGTCACTTGCTTTATGGCTCTTGCATATCTGGGTTCTTGTATGCATTGGCCAACACTGTCTCTGTATTAAGCTTACACTTCTGTGGACCCAATGAAATCAACCATTTCAGCTGCGACCCCCCTCCGCTCCTAGTGTTGTCCTGTTCTGAGACATTGACCCCTAGACTGGTGCTTCTTACATCTGTTATAATTTTTGAATCCAGCTCCTTCCTCCTCACCCTGGTCTCCTACATTTACATAATCTCCACCATCCTGAGGATACGCTCGGCAGAGGGCAGGCATAAAGCCTTCTCCACCTGCAGCTTCCACCTCATGGTGGTTATTTTATACTACGGCACAGGTTGTTTCCGGTACATGAAGCCTGCCTCTGAAGCATGTGATCTTGATAGAATAATTTCCATCCATTACAGCATCTTAACGTCCATGTTTAACCCCGTCATCTACAGCCTGAGAAACAAAGATGTGAAAACTGCTCTGTGGAAGCTATTTGGAAAATTCAAGTTTCCCAAGGAATCTTAACGTTGTTAAATGGAGAGTAAAGACACATTGAACTGGTGGTCAATGTCTGAAAAATCCAAGCTAGTGTAATAGATTAAGTATTTGTATTTATGAATTTGTGTCCAGAAGTGCTTTAGGCTTAAACTTTCACAGTTACCAGAGGGGTCTGGGAATCCTGTTCCTCTAAATGAATTTGAAAAACTCAGACTTAGTTTTCCAAAAATCAAACACTCTGCACTTTATTCTCCCCTCCCTCTGCCTGGGATACATGTGGAGGAATTCTAGTAAAGTCTGTGGTATTGATTCACTGATCTCACACCCAGATGTAAATCAGGAGTAATTCCACTGGAGTCACAGGGGCTAATACTCCTCTCTCTTTCTTGGTGTAAATCAGGAGTAACTCCTACAACTAATCAAAAGCTTTTAATGCAAACTTTTTTTATCAAATGCTAATTTTATAGAATTATTTTCACAAAAAGTCATATATTAGTGCATTTTAATGTGGAAAAATGAGGAAAAAACACTATAAAAAGAAGTTTGTTTGTTTTGTTTTGTTTTGTTTTAACCATGCCATAAGAAAATGTTTTGTTTGTGTTTTGAAAACTAAATAAAATGTTGGTTGACTTTTGGTTCTCAGAATTTTGTTTTTATTTTTCCAATTTCCTTCCCTCTTTTTTACTCTCTCTTCCACTGAAAATCTGACAATTTTTTTTTTAAATGGAGAAAAAGTGTGTATGATGTGATTTTTTCCCCCTGCTTTTCCCCTACATTTTTCCTTTCACTCTTCTACTTTTTCCCACTATTACTAGGAAGAGAAAGTATGACAGGAAATCTGAAAACAGAACTATACAGTTTTGTTTGTTTTTGAAAACAGAAACAAAGAAAGATTGAAAATTGCAATTTGAAATAAACATATTCATTTTTGTGGGACGTTCCAAAATATAATTTATTTTCAACAAATTGTTTTAGAACAAAATTGTTCAAAAATAAAATAGGATTTTTCAGCCAGTTCTATAGGAAGATCTTTAAGTTTGCGGGAGGTCAGATAAGATGATCATAATGATCCTTTCTGACCGTAAAGTCTAGGAGTCTATAACAACTCCATTTGTGTCAAAGCAGTACCAACTGTGGCAAATCAGTATCAGTGGGAGAAGAGAGCACCCTGATCTCAGTTAGGGCCTCAGGGTGCTATAACAATAATATATGGGCTGGAGCTTGCTTGGACTACTCTGAAAATTGCTTATTCGATTGCTATCAATATCAATATCAATAATAAGAGTAACATGAGCAATGTATTTTGATTTGTATTCATCATTGTCATTTCATAGAGGAGCTGTCTCTGACAGAATTTGTTTTGTGAAAGATCTGACCCAGTGCAACCACCGCTAATGGACTTGAAACAGGAAATAATTCAGGGATGTCTTATGGTCTGTGTTTAAAAGAGGAGGTTAGCCTAGAAGATCACAGTGGTCCCTTCTGGCCTTAAAAATCTATGAATTATCATCTTCCATCCACTTCCTCTAATCATAGAACCACAGAATCATAGAATCATAGAATATTAGAGTTGGAAGGGACCTCAGGAGGTCATCTAGTCCAACGCCCTGCTCAAAGCAGGACTAACCTCAGCTATATCATCCCAGCCGGGGCTTTGTCAAGCCTCAGCTTAAAAACCTCTAAAGATGGAGATTCCACCACCTCCCTAGGTAACCCATTCCACTGCTTCACCACCCTCCTAGTGAAAAACTTTTTCCTCATGTCCAACCTAGACCTCCTGCCCTGCAACTTGAGACCATTGCTTCTTGTTCTGTCATCTGCCACCACCGAGAACAGCCTAGCCCCATCCTCCCTGGAACCCCCTTTCAGGTAGTTAAAGGCCGCTATCAAATCCCCCCTCACTCTTCTCTTTTGCAGACTAAACAAGCCCAGTTCCCTCAGCCTCTCCTCATACGTCCTGTGCTCCAACCCCCTAATAATTTTTGTTGCCCTCCGCTGCACTCTCTCCAACTTGTCCACATCTTTTTTGTAGTGGGGGGCACAAAACTGGACACAATATTCTAAATGCAGCCTCACCGATGCCGAATAGAGGGGAATAATCACTTCCCGTGATCTGCTGGCAATGCCCCTCCTAATGCAGCCCAATATGCCATTAGCCTTCTTGGCAGGCAGGGCACACTGCTGACTCATATCCAGCTTTTTATCCACTGTTACCCCCAGGTCCTTTTCTGCAGAGCTGCTGCCTAGCTCGTCGGTCCCCAGTCGATAGCTGTGCATGGGATTCTTCCGCCCTAAGTGGAGGACTCTGCACTTTTCTTTGTTCAACCTCATCAGATTTCTTTTGGCCCAATCCTCCAGTTTGTTTAGGTCACTCTGTATCCTATCCCTACCTTCCAGGGTATCTACCACTCCCCCCAGCTTAGTGTCGTCCGCAAACTTGCTGAGGGTGCAATCTACCCCATCCTCCAGATCATTAATAAAGATGTTGAACAAACCGGCCCCAGGACCGACCCCTGGGGAACTCCGCTTGTGACCGGTTGCCAGCTAGACATGGAGCCATTGATCACTACTCGTTGAGTCCTATGAGACCTCACGATGAGGTCATTGAATCCAGTCCTCTGCGGTTATGGCAGGACTAAGCATTATCTAGACCATCCCTGACAGGTGTTTGTCTAACCTGCTCTTAAAAAATCTCCAGTGATGGAGATTCCACAACCTCCCTGGGCAATTTATTCCCACACTTAACTACCCTCACAGTCAGGAAGTATTTCCTAATGTCCAACCTAAAACGTCCTTCCTGCAATTTAATCCCATTGCTTCTTGTCCCATCCTCAAAAGTTAAAAAGAACATTTTTTATCGCTCCTCCTTGTAACAACCTCTTATGAACTTCAAAACTGTCATCATGTCCCCCCTCAGCCTTCTCTTCTTCAGACTAAACAAACCCAGTTTTATCAGTCTGCCCTCATTGGTCATGTTTTCTAGGCCTTTAATCAGTTTTGTTGCTCTTCTCTGGACTTTCTCCAATTTATCTACATCTTTCCTGAAATGTGCCACCCAGAACGTTGTTTCCTTCTAATTTTTTATCCTTTGCTGCTCTCTAGTAATCATAAAGCAAACAGAATTTCTTTGATATGCGCCACATTCTCCATCTTTTCCTTTTCCTTTTATATGATGATCCATTTCCAAATGCTTCCTGTTCGTCTGCCAGAATGGCACATCCAAAACTGCTATTAGCAAACATTTCCAAAGGCTGGAGAGGGGACGCTAGATGGGGAGGACTCTGAGTTACTACAGAGAATTCTTGCCCAGGTGCCTGGTTGTTGCTCTCACCCACATGCTCAGGGTCAAACTGATCGCCATACTTGGGGTTGGGCAGGAATTTGTCTACAAATCTGGTTGTAAGAAAGGTTTTTTTTTTTCCTCCTTCCTTTGCAGTGCGGGCAAGGATCACTTGCTGGTTTGAACTAGAGTAAATAGCAAATTCTCTGTAACTTGAAGTCTTTAAATCAAGGTTTCAGGACTTCAGTAACTCAGCCAGAGGTTATGGGTCTATTACAGGAGGGGGTGGGTGAGTTTCTGTGGCTGCGATACACAGGAGGTCAGACTAGATGATCATGATGGTCCCTGCTGGCTGTAAAATTTGAGTCTAAAATTGATAAACCAAAACATCTCATTAGCCATGTTGGGGCACTCGGCACTTGGGTCAGATCACAGTGCCCCAGGCACCACAGAGATTTGCCTTTGTAGTGTTAATTCATCAGCCAGTAACACATGTAGGCCCAGTGCTGGTAACACTGAAGCCAATGAGAACTTGGCCTGTGATCTCAGTGGCATCTGGCTGAGAGCCCATTCCTTGTGATTGCAATGTCCATTTAGGTAGCTAAACGATGCCAAACATGGCAGAGTCTGAGCACTCCACAGCCAATGATAAATGTAACCTTCCATCAGTCCTGTGAAGTAGGGAGAGGGCTTGATCCTCTTCTTAAAGAGAGGGAAACTGAGGCACTGAAGGTTAGATCCCCAGATGCTGCAAATCCACCTATCTGTATTTCCTAGGTATTTACATAGGCCTCATCACTGTGGTATCTGAGCATCCCTCAGTCATGAACAGACTTAAACATCACAATGCCCCAGTCAGGTTGGGAAGTGTGATTATCCCTATTTTACAGGGGGGAAACCGAGGCACAGGGACATTTAAGTAATCCACTTGCTGGTGGATTCTCTGTACCATGAAGTCTTTAACCCATGATCTGAGCACTTCAATAACTGAGTCATAGGCTAGGGGTCTATTTCAGGATTGGGTGGGTGAGGTTCCGTGGTCTGTGTTGTGCAGGAGGTCTGACTAGATGATCATATTGGTCGCTTCTGACCTTAAAGTCTGTAAGTTTAATTTATGCAAAGTCAGACAAGGAGTTTGTGACTCCAGCAGAGTCACAGCTGATTTACGCCAGGTGGGGCTCTGGCTCCAGAAAAGTGACAGCTGGGTTCTACCAGCTGAAGATCCAATCCACAGTGTTTAAGGTTGGAGTTTCCTAGCCTGCTTGTGGAATTTGGACACACAACTCCCACTCACTTTGGTTTGTGAACTTCAACCTAAGTGACCTACTTAGTGCCACATACAGCGTCCACGGCAAAGACAGGAATTAAACAGTTTTTTTAGCGCAAGTGCATTAAACCCAAGATACACCTTAATTTCTAGGCAGGAATCACTGTGTGTCGGTATCAACATCGTCATTAATGATCTGGATGATGGGATGGATTTCACCCTCAACAAGTTTGTGGATGACCCGAATCTGGGAGGAGTGGTAGATATGCTGGAAGGTAGGGATAGGATACAGAGTGACCTAGACAAATTGGAGGTTTGGGACAAAATAAATCTGATGAGGTTCAACAAGGACAAATGCAGAGTCCTGCATCCAGGACAGAAGAATCCCATGGATTGCTCCAGACTGGGGACGGACTGGCTAAGCATCAGTTCTGCAGAAAAGGACCTAGGGGTTACAGTGAACAAGATGCTGGATATGAGTCAAAAGTGTGTCCTTGTTGCCAAGAGGGCTAACAGCATATTGGGCTGCATTAGTAGCAGCATGCCAGCAGATCGCGGGAAGTGATTATTCCCCATCATTCGGCACTGGTGAGGCCTCATTTGGAGATTTGTGCCCACTCTTGGGCCCCCTACTACAGAAAGGATGTGGATAAACTGGAGAGAGTCCAGCGGAAGGCAACAAAAATGATTAGGGGGCTGGAGCACAAGACTTATGAGGAGAGGCTTAAGGAACTAGGCTTGTTTAGTCTGCAAAAGAGAAGAATGAGGGGGGATTTCATAGCGGCCTTTAACTACCTGAAGGGGGGGTCCAGGGAGGATGGGGCTAGGCTGTTCTCAGTGGTGGCAGATGACAGAACAAGGAGCAACAATCTCAAGTTGCAGTGGGGGAGGTCTAGATTGGATATTACGAAAAAGTTTTTCACTAGGCGGGTGGTGAAGCACTGGAATTGGTTAACTAGGGAGATGGTGCAATCTCTATCCTTAGAGGTTTTTAAAATCTGGCTTGACAAAGCCCTGGCTGGGGTGATTTAGTCGGGGTTGGCCCTGCTTTGATCAGGGGGTTGGACTAGATACCTCCTGAGGTCCCTTCCAAACCTCATGTTCTGTGATTCTATGAGAATGAATATTAAAGTTTTGTGCAATGCAGAAGTTGTTGGAAGGTGGTTGGGTTGCCAATGGAGATAAGTTTTGTTGTTCCATATGTCTGTATAGGTGAAGTGATGCTATGGGCTGTTACCAGTGTACTTTGGTGCAGCTAGATGGGGTCCAGGACTAGCAGCGCAGAGTGAACATGTGCCTAGGGACTGGGAGGCATACGTTGCTCAGCTCCATCCCTGGGCTGGCCTGGCAGGAGGTGCTGTGGGTCAGAACACAGCAGAAATACCAGAGCTCTGCGGATGCAGTACCTGGCCAGCAAGGGCAGCGTCAGGACTGTGCAGACACAGCACTGGGACGCCCTGGGGAGCTGCAGGTCACACCAGGAGGGTGCATTCAGAGAACTGTGTGTGTGTGAACTTGACTAGCAGAGGTCAGAATGGAGGTGATTGTCAGCATTGTCTGTTTGGGGTCGGACAGCAGTGGTGGGGTTTGTCCCTCATTATTGTGACCTATTGGCAGAGCTGGAGAACAGTCTGGGGCCGGGAATAACAGGAGTAATTGATATAAATCAGGACTGAGGCACAGCAGCGGCACTGGGAAGGGAGCCAAGCCTGGGACAGCAGCGGGATTGTGGGTCAGGCTGGAGGGGCATCATCAGAGGTAAGTGGGTGTGAATCCAGAGATGGAATAATGGACGGGGCTGTGAGTTAGGGGGCAGGACAGGACGTGGGCAGAGCTGAGGTGTGTGAGCAGGAAATCAGAGCCTGTCACAAGCCAGGTTCCCTGGCTCAGCTCTGTCCCTCAGGCCTACAAACCTGGAATTGCCTTTTGCTCCCTGCCCAGGGATGTGCTGCCTCTGCCAAGCAAGTGGGACCCTGAGGTTTGTTTACATGTCAGTTTTACTGCAGCCTCTTCTCCCCCTGGCCTTGCCTCCGGAGGTGTGACTCTGATGGAATGTCTGAAGGCAGGGACGACCTTTCACGGGGCTGGGAATGAATTGGTTGACCCCTTTCACGTCCCCCATCAGGGGAGTATATGACAGGGACAAGCCGAGCCCCTCCTCTGTCTAATTTGAATCAATGCCTCTGCCTTTCCTTTCTAAGCAGCCCGGATGGGACTGCCATTGAGCCCTGTGTTTCCAGACAACATTTGCAGTCTAATGGCCCTCGCGACCCATTACAATGAAGAGCAACTTTGTTTCTGCCACTGGCCTGGTAATTACCTGAAAAGTTTGTCAGATCTCCAGGCAACGCCCAGGTCTCCGCTGGGTTGAAGACTCTGCAGCGTCTCATTAAGGCCTATGACATTATAACTCTTTGCGTTTGCTACTGTAAATCTCTACAGTGTCACAGGGGCTGGTTGGAGAGATTTCATTGTACTAGCTGTGTTGCTAACGGGATGGTTTTAACCAGCACATAATGAAGCAGGGTTTTGTTTCAGTTTTTTAATTATTTTCTCCTAAGCAAAGCATCAGTGAAATGAACATGTTCCAAATGAAACTGATCCGGGCTCCTCTCCGCTGGGGATCTGTCACTGCAGATCTGTGGTCAGACATATAGAAACAGCTGAATCCTTAAGGTCCAGCACCTCCCACGCTATGGACAGACGCATACAAAGGCTCCCCTGCAGTTTTTCATGAGTTTTTAACCAAAAATTTCCCAGGTTTTTCCAAAAGCTATTTCATTTTTACCCAATGTTTACCCTAATTTTGATGCACTCAGGTACATGGAAATACTGATCGTTAAGAAATTCTTATACATAACGTTAGGGAGATTTGATTACGTTTATAATAAATGAGTCTAAGTGAGAGGGTGTGTCTACACAGGGATTAAAACCCAGGCCTGGCTGCAACTGACCCTAGTCAACTGACGGATTCAGGGGGCTGTGTAGCTAAAAATTGCTGTGTAGACTTTCAGGCTGGGGTTAGAGGCTGAGCTTTCGGTCCCTGTGAAGATGAAGGCTCCTGCCTGAGCCTGAAACTCTACATAGCAATTCTTCAGTCCCGAAGCCTGAGACCCGTGAGCCAATATTAGCTGATCTGGGCCAGCTGTGGGTATTTTATTCCTGGGTAAATACGTCCTGAATGTGAGAGGGTCTCTTAAAGTAAGGCACCGTAATGGAATATGTGCACACATGCATGTGTGCACACGGGTGTATGTCCTGTAAATCTCTATTTCATGAAAGAAATCAAGGCAGTGAACTGCTTTTACTTTCAGGATTCTTATTTCCCCCCATTTGTTGCTTTTTTCTGTCCTTGATACCCAGAAACGGAAGGTGATTTTTTTTGCATACATTTTTTCCCTGATTTTTAATTTTTCCAATCAACACTGATAAATTCCGGGGAGAATTTTTAACAAAATAAAAACCAAAAAGAAAGGGCCTTTCACATACATCAGCAACGAAACAATCATTCACCGGCTCATACAATGCATTTCACCTGTGCTTTCACTCAGTCATGTGAAGCCTTTCATCTTCTCACCCAGCCATTCACACTAGTCCACATCATTCTTACGATTTAATTTTCCATTCACATTAATGTTCTAGACTTCACAATTAAAATAGATGTGAAACGATAGAATTCATCCTGGGTCTGGCAAAGGAGGGTAAATTCACATATTTTAAATATATAGCACCAGAACTCCAACAGGTGTAAACCACAATAAATTAGTTCACTTCCTCACCCTTTATATAACCGGCATCCACTACTGTATAGCTCCATTTTCCCACCCTCTCACCCTCTGCTGCCCCTACTGCCCATTATACAGTATAGCCGCCCCTTCCCCGCCCCCACCCTCTGCTGCCCCGAGGGCCGATTATACGGTATAGCCACTATTTTCTCATCCACTAGACCCCCGGTCCCTCTTCACAATGCTGAGTAGTTGCCTGTCAATGGTAGCAGAACACATGGTGCAAATTTGCAGGACTCTCTGGCCTCTAATTGATACATTTTCTTGGGCAAAGCAGGGCCACTTGCTTTCTTCCCTTATTACTGGCCTGTTGGGAAGAGTATGTGGTCATCTATTAGAGAAGGCTTTGCGTGGGCTTCACTCTGTTTTTTATAAAGCCATTGATGTGTGCACTTACTGCAAATATCCAACCCATGACCATGGATTGAGGTCGGATCCATATGTACAGGTCTGTCTGTTTAGCTAACCCCATTACTGTGATATCTGACTCCCTCTTTCCTCTGTGCCTGATACAAGGTGGCCTTTATTCTGAAGTCCTAAGAATGGAGCAGACATCGAGACTTGCCCACTTGTGGTGTGGCCCTGCAATTCGCCTTCCTCAGTTTCCCGCCTGAGTTTTTAATGACCCTCTTGGCCTTCAGCACAGCTTTGTTGCTGAGATGACTCAGCCCTCTTGGTAAATCTTCTGCCCCATCCCTTCTGGAGCAATCAAAGTCCAAAGGAAAACACCAGTCTTCCATCCCCATGGATGGGGTGCACAACAGCCTTTGGCCCATCTCTTCCTGGTCTCAACTTCCAGACCTCTTGGGTTCTGCTTTGTCCCCTCTTCCTTCCCTTAACAGGAGGGGATGTTGTACCCACTACTAAGATCTAGCACACAGGGAACTCCCACCCACCTGTGATGAATTTGGGCTCTGTCTCTATCATGTATGAATTCTACCTGAGAGTGTGAAGTAGTTTTATGAAAAACTGCTGCATCACATGGACCTATATGTGCATGGAGCTGCTATTGCTGACTAATGCGGTAGCAGGTACATGCCAGACAGGGATAACAGGGATATTTAATGGAAGCACTGTGACCCACAAAGGTTATGCTAAAAAAAGCCAGCTGTGTCCTTAAAAAACACTTCTTTAGTTTACTCCCGAGTGGAGGAAGAAATGTAGGAGCAGTGGGAAGTAATCCCAAAGACACAACAAAGGGACTAGGGGCGTGTACACACAGCTCGGTATAACTTATGTCGCTACAGGATGTGAAGAAAACACACTCCTGAGTGACAGAAGTTACACCGGCAGAAGTTTCGATGTGGATACAACTCTGGCAGTGCAAGAGCTTCTCCCGAAGACACAGCTACTGCCGCTTGTTGAGCTGGTTTTGCTAGGCTGACGGGAGAGCTCTCTCCGGTCAGCACAGAGCGGCGACACGGGCGATCATACAGTAGCGCAGTGGCAGCAGTACAGCTGCACCACTGTGAGCTCTCCAGGGTAGACGTGGCCTAGGCGGGGTTTACAGAAACACCCAGGAATAGAGGGAGCAGACAGGAAGAGGACATGTGCTGAGGACACTTTTGTATGATCTGTGCTTTATGTGGTAAAGATTAAATGCATTAGACTCTGGGGAAAGGGTCTCTCTCTGCATATGAGAGGATTCACTTCTGCTGCTGCCTCCAGAGAGAGGTGAACTGTGAGCAGAAGCTTCACACTCAGCAGTGGAGCTCTGGGTGGCACGGCCTGGCCAGATCTGCGACACTACCATCTACCATGACCTCTGGGCTTGGGAAAGGGGCTTTCTCCCTCTGTTGCCACAAGCTGATCTGCTTCTTATTTTCTGGGCCCTTCCTATATCTGCCGCCCTCCTTCCAGGGCTCTTGGGACAGGTTCACCACAGCCTCCTGTCCTGGGATTGTGCATCGCCTCTGGCTGGGCTAGACCCAGTGTCCAGCTTCCCTTGGGACAGGGTTCCACAGCCATCCTTCATGGGCCTGTGCCATGGTCCTCACCAATTTCCCAAGCACGATCTCCATCAAGTGCTGCCCCAGACAGGCTCCCTCCCAGCTTCCCCAGACTCTATGCCCCCAATCACTGAGTGCCACATAGTCTTTTTACCTGGTGACTTTGGTAATCACCTGGCTAAAACACCTGCCTGCAGACCCTCGTGTGTGCTGGGGAACAATGAAATACCTCGACCTTCACTGAAAAGCAGCCCTTCCAATTCAACAGACAGAAGCACTGACAAGGCTGGCTGAACTTTAAAATCCTAGAATCATAGAGTTGGAAGGGACCTCAGGAGGTCATCTAGTCCAACGCCCTGCTCAAAGCAGGACTAACCTCAGTTAAATAATCCCAGCAAGGGTTTGTCAAGCCTCAGCTTAAAAACCTCTAAAGATGGAGATTCCACCACCTCCCTAGGTAACCCATTCCAGTGCTTCACCACCCTCCTAGTGAAAAACCTTTTCCTAATGTCCAACCTAGACTTCCCCAACCGCAACTTGAGACCGTTGCTTCTTGTTCTGTCATCTGCCACCACCGAGAACAGCCTAGCCCCATCCTCCCTGGAACCCCCTTTCAGGTAGTTAAAGGCCGCTATCAAATCCCCCCTCATTCTTCTCCTTTGCAGATTAAACAAGCACAGTTTCCTTAGCCTCTCCTCATAAGTCTTGTGCTCCAGCCCCCTAATAATTTTTGTTGCCCTCTGCTGCACTCTCTCCAACTTGTCCACATCCTTTTTGGAGTGGGGGGCCCAAAACTGGACAAATACTCCAAACCTTCCTTTGAAGCATCAGAGCTTGGAAAGTGAACACTGGATGGGGTGGGTTGGTGATCTGAGGTGATACAGGAAAGTGTTTTCCAAGTGCTTGTCTGGTTACTCTTCCTCACATGATCAAGTCAAAGTGATCCCCAGATTTGTGGTCAGGAAGGAATTTCCCCCCTCCAACCTCCACGCCGATCAACTGACAGGGAACTTGCGGGGGTTTCACCTTCCCACTCAGCAAGGGAGGCAGATCGCCTGCTGCGATCAGTTGGACATATCTCAGCTGCCCAATTTCCTGTCTTTGCAAGGACGTTGGGCTTTGCTGCATCTCAAGTCTCTCCTGATCTACTGATTTAAAGCACATTATAAGAGCTAAGTGTTATGGTTATTGCTTGGCTGGCAAAAGAATCTGTCCCACTGTGCTCTGTTATTCAGCCCACGCTTTTGGGGACAATATCCATGAATAATGGATGGAGGTTTGATATAAGGCAAGAGCATGTCAAAGTTGTTCAGAAACCGGTGCAGGGACGTCGATGAAGATAGGTGCATGAGTTCACAAGATCCACACAAACATATGGGAATTAGAGACAGCTTCCCTGAGCACTGGCCCTTGAGTTATTAATCCACAAGCAATGCATGCCACAGTTCCCAAGAAAGTTTGAGAGTTTCTCTGAAATTATGTCCCAAGGTGACTCCTGTGCAGATGAAATAAGCCTTTGTGAGTCGAACACTTTTATTTTGCCTGAAGAAAGCACATAAGAAGATAGTAGCATATGAGAGAGAGCAAGAAAGAGGTAACTGCAATAAATAGAATAGAATAGAATAGAATAGAATAGAATAGAAAGAAAGAAAGAAAGAACAGTAGCCTTTAAGATATAGATTGTTCATGTTCAATGATAAGCACATAATGAGATATGACACAATCTTTTAGGAATATTTGATGGTTGACTCCGTTAGGGCAGGCTGAGTGCTTAACCCTTTGGACAAGTTTCAGAAGGTGTGTGTTAGAGAAGCAGCATTATTGTCTGCTTTTTAAATATAATACTGCACTGGTTTACTCTCCACGCTAAGAAATCACTTTCTGCTCCGCATGATGTGGTATCAGGCAATTCAGGATGAAGCCACTGATCTACCACCCAGACAGTGAGTGTATTTTGAAAGTACTTTGAGTATTTCACCATAATACTTAGGATTTACAACAGTTTAACTTAAATCAGAACCTGTTGTTTTCATTATTATTATTCCTGGCATTCATATTAATACTGGCATAGATTCCGTAAACAGAACAAATTTTGCAGCCTGATTTTCTTTTCATTTTTGTGCTATTTTTTTAGGCTTGGATTTTCATCAGATTTTAAAGGAATTCAGTGCACAAAATCCCACTGAAACTGAATGGATTTGGGTATGTAAATTCCTTGAGATTCTTTGACATTGCTAGCCTATGTTTCTGCATTGTGCTCACTCATCAGTGTAAAAACGTGTTAGACAAATTCACTTGTGTTTATCGTCAGTTACTGGTTAGTTTCACCGTCTTCTTGACTTGCAGATTAATTGAAGTTTTGCAAACAATGCAGAAAGAGGCTTTCCAAAATAAAACAATCTTTCCAGGTATTTATTCTGGGACATACATAGTGACTTTAAAATGAAAAAAACATGTTTTTATTTAAAAAAAAAAAAAATAGAAATAGCCCTGCAGTCATCACAGCTCTCAAAGGACTCTGGATTCCATTCTACATTGTGTCTCACCAACAGGATTACTTATAAATTCACATCAGTCATTCTTGTGAAAATATCCTTAAGACAGTGCAGAAAATGGGGGTCACTTTTTCTATTTGGGTTCCATTTTTAAACCCTTTAAAACCCTTGGAAGGGCTAGAAAGCTACTGGAAATGAACAGACAAACTGACATAAAATTATATGCATCGATAACCTTAATTTATAAGTAGGCACAGTAAGGAAAATATTGCTTGAGAACTTATTAGAGTGTGATTTAAGTCTATTTACTCTGTGTATTTTAACATGTGATGTTAGCAGTTTGTGTTTTAACAGTTATAAAGCTTTAACTTTTTGAATCTCAGCATCTCCTGTCACTAAGTATTGTCTGACCCTGAAAATTAACCAGAACTGTGAAAATTTAACTGATAAAAATAGAAAGAAAAGCTTAAAACTTTGTACACTATGAAAACTTAAATCAATGAAAATGGAAAAGCAATGCTTCAAAATAATCATAGATACTATCCATTGAAATTATGATGAAAAATCAATTCTGCCATACCTATTTAGAAAATTTAGTAGATTACAAGCATGTTAAAGACATACACAGTATATCTTCCCAATGCTTATAAGCATGTCATAGAAAGTTTTATAAATGGTTATAAGTCTGGTTTATAAGCAACATATTTCATAGAATCATAGATCATTAGGTTTGGAAGGGACCTCAGGAGCTGAGGTTAGTCCTGCTTTGAGCAGGGAGTTGGACTAGATGACCTCTGAGGTCCCTTCCAACTCTAATATTCTATGATTCTAAGTCCAACCCCATGCTCAAAGCAGGACCAGCCAAAACAAAATCATATTTGAAGCAGTTGGGCTTAATACAGAATGGTTAAGCATTTTTGAAAATGTCAAACCATGTATTAATGAAACCTTAAGAAAAAAATGATCAGGATTAGAAATGATGCAGTCTGGAAATCTGTGGTACCGTCACAGTTACCAGTGGTTCAGGGGAGTATATATCAAATATGAGGATATCAACATCATCTTCATCAATATTAACAACAATGGTGGACTGTCATTTAGCTTCTAGACACAGGGGCTCGAATTCCCCACAAGGGACCAGGTTCTTTAAAAAGGCTTGAGGCAGACACAAAAAACTGAGACAACTCAAATAAATAGCCTCTTTTGAAAATATAGTCCAGGACTCTACGGTGTTGTTTCTGGCCCTGGGTGAGGAGTATGCTCCAATTGCTCAGGAAAAGGAACTGGGAAAATGATATTTGAGTTCTGTTTCCAGTTCTGGGAGTAGAATGGAGTCGCCTCAGATGTCTGCATCCTGTAGGATACAGCTCTCTAATGCAAAAAGGGATGTCCAGTCAACATAATCAACATATGCTTTTCCTAAGAGATAGGCTCTAGCTCAGCCATTGGTTATGGAGTTTTGCTGAGTGACATTTCTAGCTGGTGTTTTGCAGGAGGTCAGTGGAGATAACCTCTTCTGGCCTTAAAAATGTTACTTTTCTGCATATATATATATAATTTCTCAGTTAGTAGTTCTATGCTGTTCATTGCATCTAACAGGGTCTCCTGTGTGTTTGTTTGTTTCCCTTTATGGCATGTAGAACACCCAATGATGACGGGAAATCAAACCAACGTAAAGGAATTTATTCTGCTTGGGTTCCCTGGCTCTTGGTATTTGCAGATCTCACTCTTCATGCTATTCTTATTCATGTATATACTGACACTCCTGGGAAACATCACCATCATAGCTGTAGTGGGCACCCACCGTCGCCTCCACAGCCCTATGTACTACTTCCTCTGCAACCTCTCCTTCCTGGACATCTTGTTCACCACAACATACATTCCCCAAACCCTTGCCAACTTTGTGTCCCAAAGCAAAACCATCTCCTTCCCCAGCTGCCTGCTCCAGATGTACTTTGTCTTCTCCTTGGGCTGCATTGAATATCTGCTTCTGGCCGTTATGGCCTATGATCGCTATTTGGCCATATGCCACCCACTGCGCTATAGCTCCGCCATGAACACCACGTTCTCATCTCAGCTGGTGTTTGGCTCATGGGTAAGTGGCTTCCTAAGTGTTTCTGTGCTGGCCTTTCTGATCAGCAGGTTGACCTTCTGCGGCCCTAAAATAATCAACCATTTCTTCTGTGACATAGATTCTTGGATAGCACTCTCCTGCACAGACACACACCTCATTGAGATGGTGTATATTGCTATCGCCTACATTGTCATTCTGGGATCCTGTGCAGTCACCCTGGTCTCCTACATTTATATCATCTCTACCATCCTAAGAATCCCATCTGCCCAAGGCTGGCAAAAGGCCTTTTCCACTTGCTCTGCCCATTTCACCGTCGTGGTTATACTCTACACCTGCTCCATCTTTGTCTATGTCATGCCTTCTAAACAGAACTCGCTGAATATGAACAAAATTGTCACTCTCTTGAACAATGTCACAACGCCGTTGCTTAACCCTTTCATTTACACTCTAAGGAACAAAGAGATCAAGGAAATCTTGAGAGAGGCTTTCCGTACAATATGACAATGTTGTCCAAGGGTCTAGATATAATTGATTTAGGCAGGTGAGGAGGGGAAATCAAGTGAACAATCGAAACATACCAATGTTAATGATATTTTTCTAGTCTTTAAGTAATGATAATAATAATAATGGTAATAATAATAAAAATAATACAGTCTTAGGCCCAGTATTTTGAAACTATGTTACTGTTAATTGGTATGAAATTTAGTTAGAGTCTGTTATCTCTCTTCTTCTTCTCTTCCCTTTCTGGCCATCTGTGAAGGGGATGAGCATATGGCTATTTCTGTGCAAGGTTTTATGGTGGGAAAAAAGTGTTATCTTCCTTCTCCCCCTGGCATGCCTTTACTTTAAAGAATGTTAGTGTAAAATCTAAAGATTTTAAGGTGAT